>NC_080183.1:11945436-12137214 GCF_950295315.1 Erinaceus europaeus | reverse complement strand
AGGAAATTGGCTATTGGGGCCAGGTGGTAGCACAGCTCATTAAGCGCACATATTACAGTACACAGGGACCCAGGATCAAGCCCCTGGTCCCCACCTGTAGTGGTGAAGCTTCACAAGCAGTGAAGCAGGGCTGCAAGTGTTTCTCCTTTCTCTCCCTGCCCTCTCAATTACTTTGTCTCTATCCAGTAAAAAAAAAATGTGTTATTATAAAAAGTGCCACTTTTCCCATTTCTGTGTGCATGTTGTGTCATACAATACACTGACAAAGAAATGCCTAAAACTTTATCTCTGATTCTTTCCCTTTCCATGAATCTCATAACGATGGCATTTAAACTACATTCTGCCTTTCTAGCATTCCCCAGAAAAATAATTGAACTCTTTCCTATGACAATACATGAGTTAAAGAATCTATTTTAAATTTCAGTTTAATGAAATAAAAAATAAATAAATAAAAGAAATCTATTTTAAATCTCAGTTTAATGAAAGACCCAGATTTTGCTATGATTTCTCCTATATTTCCTGGCATCGAGTATATGCTTAATTCAGGCCAGGTACAATTAGAATATACAAATTTACATATTTTCATGCCTCTAGAGCTTTAAATATCTCTATTTAAGGAAACAAATTAATATCAGTACCAAAGCATTTCATAGTGAAAAGCCAAATAAAGTGATTTCTGATTTGGGAAAGGCTTTGCTTCCTTCTGGCCTGGTTTGCAGGTGTTTTGAGGCCTTCACATTCCTGTGGTCTTGGCATATCTTCAGAGCAGAGGGAAGTGTTGTCTAGTGGAATTGAAAGTAGAAAAATGTAATTAACATCCCTGTTTTGTGGTGTTAGTGATAGGAGAGAATTCATGCTTTGTATTTTAGGACTGTAATTGCATTTTTAAATGAGTTAATTTTTTAATATATGAATGATACGCTAGTTCCTTATTGCTATAAAATATGTGCTAAGCATTTTATACATCACCTCATTCTTCTAAAATTATACAGGCTATTTCTTTAAGATCTAAAGCATAAAAATCCTTTCACCTCGGGTGTAGGGCGGTAGCCCAGTGGTTAAGCACACATGGCGCAAACCACAAGGACAGGCAGAAGGATCTGGCTTGGAGCCCCCGGTTCCCCACCTGCAATGGGGTCTCTTCACAGGTGGTGAAGCAGGTCTGCCGGTGTCCGTCTCTGTCTCCCCTTCTCTCTCATTTTCTCTCTGTCCTATCCAACAATGACAACAATAATAAAAACGACCACAACAAGGATTAACAACAAGGGCAACAAAAATGGGAAAAAATGGCCTCCAGGAGCAGTGGATTCCTAGTGCAGGCAACGAGCCCCAGCGATAACCCTGCAGGCAAATAAATAAATAAATAAATCCTTTCACCTCATCTGATTATTATTATTATTTGGCTGACTTCACTACCAATTAATCAGAATCTCTTCTTAGTTTCACATACTCTACAAAACAAGAATGCACCAGAAATCTCAGCGGTGGATAAATCTATATAGAAAAAATTTTCACTAAATTTAATGAGTGCCAAAAACCTTAGAGATATGAATTGAAAGTTTACTCCTCTCTCTGTTTCCCTCCCCCCGCCTCTACACACACACACGCACACATGCACACACAGTGTATTGTGGAAAGTAAGTTTAGAGATCTAAGAGATATTTCTGAAAATATGTGTTGTTTTACATGCACCTTAGCAGAATGTCACAAAATGATTACAAAGAGAGGTTAGAGAAAGCACTTTACATGGAAGAAATAAACACATTATCATAAACTAAAGTGCTGACACATGAGACTGCCCTTCACGTCTCAGTTCTGAGAAAATGACTTTCCAACCTGCTACATGCGTTTAACATGCTCGTCAGGGTGAGATGATCTTAGTCTCTGTTGAGAGAAGAGCACTGTAAGTAGAGAACTGAAATAAGATGATACCAATTTTCGGCAAATTAAGTCACACATATCAATACTAATCTGAACAATGGGAGTAAATGTACGAAAATAGTTACTTGCTTTCTCTAGGAGAAATTTGAAGACTAGGTGTGAAATTAGACATGGACAGTCTGTTTTTAGCACAGCAGGTTAAGCGCATGTGGTGCAAAGCACAAGGACCGGTTTAAGGATTCTGATCGGAGGTCCCGCCACCCGCCACCCACATACCTGTAGGGGAGCTGCTTCACAAGTGGTGAAACAGGTCTGTCTCTCTTTCTCTCCCCTCTCTTCCCCTCCTCTCTCTATTTCTCGCTGTCCTATCCAACAACAACGACATCAATAATAACAATGCCATCAATAACAACAATAAAACAACAAAGGCAACAAAAGGGAATAATTAAATATTAAAGAAATAGAAGCTTAGAAATAGAAGTGTTGAGAGATTCAGTCAACACATTTGAGCAGTTTGTCAATAATCTGACCTTCTCAGGTTAAAAAACAAAACAACAACAACAAAACCTAGAATCACTAGAGGGTAAAAGTTTATTAAGTCAAGAGTCTAACTTTGCAGATATGGCTGGAGAAAGGGAAAGGTTGGTTCACTTACATCAGGGTGAAAATGAACAAGGCAAAAATGAAGAAAATAACTTTTTCATCAGGAAATTAGGAGTACATGAAGGTTTATCCTGGAAAGGAGACAAAAAGTATCTGTTTTTATAGGGCTCTCAGATAACTAACCTTAGGTTTCAGAATAAAGATTACAGATTATCAGAGAAATGTGAATTTGTGCTAAAGAAAATAGAATAAAAGGTTGTTTTATTTTTTTGTGGGAGGTTACAGTTTTTTTTTTCAGGTATTTTTAAAAGATGAAAGTGAATAGATGTAATATTCTAGTTCTTCAGTCTTTCTAAGACTCAGAAAAAAATGGCAAATTGTGAATTTATAAGTAAATATTTCTTGTGTAGAATGGATCTCCACAAAACAGAAAACTAAAAGGAGGTGGGTTAGATAGGCTTTTGCTAAATATGCCAGAGTAGCCCATTCAGGCATGGTCATCTTGGTGTAGAGAACTAAAGTCAGTCAAGACCCTGCAGATTTCAGGAGAAAGTATTAACTTTAAAGAATGCAGATTACCCAGTTCTTTTTTTTTTAATATTTATTTTATTTATTCCTTTTCTTTTGCCCTTGTTGTTTTATTGTTGTAGTTATTATTGTTGTTGTGATTGATGTCGTCATTGTTAGTTAGAACAGAGAGAAATGGAGAGAGGAGGAGAAGACAGAGAGGGGGAGAGAAAGATAAGACACCTGCAGACCTGCTTCACCACCTGTGAAGTGACTCCCCTGCAGGTGGGGAGCCAGGGGCTAGAACCGGGATCCTTATGCTGGTCCTTGTGCTTTGTGCCATGTGCGCTTAACCCACTGCGCTACCGCCTGACTCCTCAGATTACCCAGTTCTTGAGCATTCTAAGTTGAGTGCTCAACCATGAACACCATCTCCTGACCCTCCCACAATACTAGTTTTAGTATTAATAGTTATAAAGAACATCAGAGAATTTATATTAAATTCTCACCATTGTGAGACATCTTCTGAATCCTGCTACATACCTGTAACAAATGTGCTAATTTGATATGAGTTGTGTATTTAAATTGAAGTTAAAATTCTCATATTCTTGATTCCCTGCATTCTATTTGCATAATGACCTATAAATATGTGCAGTTTGATGTGTCTTTCATAGATAGTTTATGGAAGAGTTAGTCCAGTTCAACTCAGGCCCAGGCTTTGAAATCAGACCATTCTGGACATAACGTTCTTCTCCATCCTTCCGATAAAGACTGGAAAGTAATGAACAAAACCTTTCATATGAATGACAAGGTGGAGTTAAGAAGGGAAGTTGGGAAGAAGACACTAGATCTAATTTGGCTGTCTGAACAGCAGGAAGTATGATGTCGGAGACATTTTCTGGCATATGAAGAGCAAAATCTGGCAATACTAGATTGATATAAAAAGCTTTGTCAAATTGTCAGGCCTTTCAATATGTACGTGTTCAAAAGCAGAGATAATTTTAAAACTGTAGCCATGTATTTGTGTGTTGTCTTTCCCAACTGATCACACTCTATGCTAATATTCGGAAATATGAACAATTAAAAAGGAAATTATTTTTCTTTTCATTTTACTTCAAATAATTTCCAAGAGCCGGTACTTAACCGAAGCCAGCTGTATCTTCAAGTCTCAATCATTATTATGGAGTCATTTCTGAGAGTCCTTTGATTACTTTAATGTGGTTCAATTTAGAACATTCTAGTAAAATCCTAAATAGTACACAAATGGAAAACCTAGTCAGTCTTAAAAAAAAAAAGTCTTTAGACCATATTTTTCATCTCTCTCTTTATTCACATCTTTCACTCATAATGGAGTTTGTGAATTCATTGAGGGCATTTTCCACCCAATAACTTTTCTCAAGGTCCTTGCACACTAAAGTCTTGCCATCAGATGTTTTATTCAGAAAATGCACATTGAAAACACTCCTCTAGGTTGGAAGTCCTTAGGGTGCGAAAAGCAAAAGGATATAGTACTTAAGAATGTCTTCCTGTAATCACTGTTTTGCAAATACATATGAAGTATATATATCATGGACACTGTAACTTCTCACATAAGAACACAGGTTGAGAGAAATTCTGAATTCCAGTATAAGATTAAAAATGGGAAGAGACGATCAAATAACACTGGGCCTTGTCCTTTAAGTTAGAAATATTAGTTTACAAGATACATGATACTCAAACATACCATCGTTATGACATAGAATGTAAAATTGTAGTGATCTGGAACCAAGTAGAAAAATGGAGTGTGCATGATATTTGAAGGGGGAGGTGATATCTATCCACTCTTTGATTCATACTCTCATAACATATGATCAGTTGTCAAATTGTTAAGCATGCCATTTACCACATTAAAACATTCGAGACACAGGGAAATAACTTGTTCACTACGTGGAATTTTCATGCCTGAGCTTCTGAGTTCACGGGTTCAATACTCAATGTTACTGTGAGCTGAAGCGAAACAGTGCTCATGCTTGCTTTGTTTTGCTTAGCATCAATTTCTGTCTAACCTTTAGTACACTAACTCTAGAAAGTGGATAAATAATTCAAACATAGTTCTAATATGCATTTATATTGGCTTGTATGTGATAAAATATACACAAGGAGCAAACACTACAATAACAGAACCATTTATTTCTCTAGAACAAGGTCTTTATATATTTATTTTTAGTATATGATTTATATCCCCATCTTTAAAGTTAGACACAAATTTTCAAAATTACGAAGTTGAATATTTCAGGTAAAACTTCCTATTTTTATTAGAAGCAATAAAGTATTTTTATTTCTGCATGAACTTAATCGTGTGAAGTCACCATATTGAATATTACTGAATGTAAGTTCATTTATGTGATAACCCAAATATTTGGTCCGAGCTAAAAATAAAATGCACTATCAACCAATTTTATTTAAATATTTTAATATCCTTTGATTTATAAATTTCTATTTGAGAATGTTTTATTATACCCATATACTACTATTTTTATGATGATATATGTGTACATATTTGGAGATATTTGCATGAAAGTCTTCTTTGGAGTTATATGTGTTGATTTTTGTGGTTCTTTCTGTTACTGATTATTTCTAACTGCTCTACAATTTAAAAAATGAGTATCCTTTCCTGATGATTATAATTTAGATCAGCAGAAGACAGAAGCTGGGAGAGAAAGTGATGCTGAATTTATATGGTGTGTAAAAGTAGAATGGAAAAGGGCAGGCTCCACACAAAGTAGTCAGTCAGGGTAAATGAACGTAAATGAAGTGCTTACAGTCACACTGTTGGGAGTCTTGACAACTCAAAGGAAACTCACATTGCTGATCACTCTAAGATCAACTTAGGGAAGCACATGTATAAATTCTCATCATAGAAATGATCAATTGAATGTTATGCATATATACACTAGACAATCAACAGGAATGGACAAGTCCACAAATATATGTATATATTTATCTGTTGTAGTGTATAATATATGTATGTTTTATATATTATATATGTATGTAATATATATTAATTCTATGTTGATATAATATATTTGATATATATATTAAAATACTTATTTCCTTTTGTTGCCCTTGTTGTTTTATTGTTGTAGTGATTATTGTCGTTGTTGTTGGATAGGACAGAGAGATATGGAGAGAGGAGGGGAAGATAGAGAGGGGGAGAGAAAGATAAGACACCTGCAGACCTGCTTCACCACCTGTGAAGCGACTCCCCTGCAAGTGGGAAGCTAGGCACTCCAACCGGGATCCTTGTGCCAGTCCTTGCGCTTTGAGCCACGTGCGCTTAATCCACTGCCATACTGCCTGACTCCCGTATGCTTATATATTATAGATGTATATTTACATATACTTATATCAGAAAATCAGTAGAAGAAGTGAACAGTAACATTATCCAAACACAATTATATTTCATAAAGTAAGCTGAAATGCTGCATAGCCATCGACCAGTAAGGAAGAAAAAAGTTCAGTAATATGAACAGGCTAAACCTTTCTCAAGAAATTATAGTTTTCACTCAAGTTTAATATTTTCTCTTCTACCAGATTTTCTTAAAGCATAAAGGTCCCTTGAGAATATTAGACATTTCAGGAAAAGTTTCAGATGCTAGCAGCTTGATCGAATTTAGAGTTCACTTTAGTGAACAGAAATTGAAAATTTTCAATTGCCTATCAGTCTAAGATAATGGCCTCCATCACACTAGGGAATGGTTTAAAAAAGAATGAAGATGAATTGTTTTTATCAATCCAGCTAACTAGCATTTTATCTTGTCTTATCTGCAATAGTTTAGTTTAATAATTGATATATACTTTATCTATTTTCCGTTGTCTTAGTGAAAAAAATATTCCACATAGAAAAACAAATAAAAAATAAGTACTGTCTCACGAGGACTTAGGCTGAATTGTGGGAAAACCAATCACCTGAAACATAATGGGAAACAAGAACACTGTTTACATATAAAGTGGATATTGGCAGATGTGCTTTGTCTTTTGAAGAGGGCTACATTTTTTTCAATTCAATTTGAAATGAAAAGACAATAAAAAAGGTTGCTATACTCCTATTGTGAAGGAGACCTAGATTTTCAATGTGTGTTATCTTCTCTCACAGACACATCACTGGGATATCAGTTTCATTGCCATGTTTAGAGATGCTTAAGTACAATGATCGTTTGTATTTAATCCAAATATAATGTCAGTACTTTTCCTAAACAAAAAAATTATGAAAGAGATGGAGAGCTTTTAGAAGTGCATATAAACAAGTTCACATTGTAATCTAGAGTGATGGTTAACTGCACGCTAGTTTTTGCTTTAATCTTACTGTACCTCTCTAATTCAGAGCCTCTCAAACTTTGACTGCATAATTAGGTCATCTGAGAGTCCAGTGTTCTATTGCACTGTTCTAATACACTTCCAGATGATGCAGGCTTTTATACCTCGCTTTGGACAATGAAACTATAGAACAAGGTTTTGTATTTGGGGATTACTGGCATTTGGAAAGGGTGTATTTCTGGTGGCATAAGTGTCCTGTTCAGCAACACAGCTAGGCTGCAAGGTTTCAAGGTAATGTCTTTGAGAACAGAACCATCTTGACTTCAGAACCAGTGTTCTAGATTATTATGTCTTCCTCTCTTCCATGCCAGTGATTTGTCACTTGGCATACTTGTGTCCTATTGAGTATCTGCAACTTTCCATGAAGTGAAAAGTTCGAAGATCAACCCCTACCAAGTCTTTCTCCAATCATGTGGGGGCCAAGTTCAAACGTTGGTTGTGTGTATGGTCAAGCAAGTGCAGCACCCAGGTGAGTTATCTTACTGTTCAGACTGCCACTTAACTCTTCACAGCTGTTTTCCATTTGCTCCTATCCAAGCCACCAACAATAAACTAGGCATGCTAACTGACTCTGTCACATAGTTTGCTTCTAGAGAAGGTCCTCTAAAATGACATAAATATGCATAGGTATACAATCTTAGGTATTATTTTCTCATGCATTTAAGTAATATTCAGTGTAGTTGTGTGATATGCAATGCCTGCATTTTACATATGTTTTTATATGTTATAAAGTATATCCATCCATGTGTACACTACCTGTTTACATCAGTAAGGTTAACATTTTCCATAATTTGCAACAATTACATATACATTTGTAACAATTACAAATCTATCACTAGAGTATATTTTTCATTCATTAAGGAAAAATACCTTGAGTTATAAGAACAGTAAAACTTTTAAGTTTATTTGTATACATAGATTTCTTTTAGACCAGTATGGTAGGGGTAATTAAGAGACTTCAGGGGCCAGGTGGTGGTGCACTTGGTTGAGTGCACATGTTACAGTGCACAAAGACCGGGGTTCAAGTCCCTGGTCCCCACCTGCAGGGGGAAAACTTTGCAAGCAGTGAAGCAGGGCTGCAGGTGTCTCTCTGTCTCTCTCCCTCTCTAGCTCCCTCTTCTCTCTCAATTTCTGGCTATCTCTATCAAACAAAGATAATGTTTTTTAAAAAGACTTTTCTTTAAAAATAGATTGTAAATATGAATAGTTCTTCTTAGGATAAAATTCTGAACTTTCATATTAAGAAGAAAACGGAATGTTTATATCTCTGCTGGAAGTGTGTGTGCATGTGTGTGTTTGTACCTAAGTTATCCTGTACCTCAGGATAAATTTTTCAGATGGAAAGAGGAAAAACATCACAGCACTGCAGTTGTCATGGGCTTGGCAGATAGATCATCTTATATCTTAAATGAATACCGGTACAGTAAAAATGGTCCTTTATTCTACTGAATGCAACTTGAAAAATTGGAGACTTTTAACATATAACTGTCAACAGATACCAGAATAGTCTTTTTTGTAAAAAAAAAAAATTTATATTTATTTATTTATTCCCTTTTGTTGTCCTTGTTGTTTTATTGTTGTAGTTATTATTGATGTCATCGTTGTTGGATAGGACAGAGAGAAGTGGAGAGAGGAGGGGAAGACAGAGAGGGGGAGAGAAAGATAGACACCTGCAGACCTGCTTCACCACCTGTGAAGTGACTCCCCTGCAGGTGGGGAGCTGGGGGCTCAAACCAGGATCCTTCCTCCGGTCCTTGTGCTTTGTGCCACTTGCGCTTAACCCGCTGTGCTACCGCCCAACTCCCCAGAATAGTCTTTTGTATACTTTACATTTATAATTACAGCTGTAGATATATTCATATGTCATATATATTAATATATATTAATATTTGAGAGGATAAATAGCAAATCTCAAAACTTATTTATAGGAGAAACTGGGACAATATAGCAGAGACTATGGTCATAAGTGATTATTTTCTTACAAATTCTAATTCTTCTGCTATTCTTACCAGTATGTGTAAACTCAATTCTAACTTTGTGAAGAAAAAAAGAGCAACCAGAATAAAAGTTTGTTTAGTTTTATTTTCATACATTTGAGGTCCTTTTAGTATCTTTACCTGCTGTGACTTTTGGATGGGTTGTACCTTCTCTTACCTAAACTCAAACCCTCCATTTACTCACTAATAACAGTATTTAATTTTTTTATTAATGATTTAATAATGGTTAGTAAGATTGCGACATAAGAGGGGTACAATTCCATACAATTACCACCACCAAAGTTCTGTGCCCCGTCCCTTTCATGGAAACCTCCCTTTTCTTTATTCCTTTGGGAATATGGACTAAAATTCTTCTTGGGATGCAGAAGGTGGAAGGCCTGACTTCTGTAATTACTTCTCTGGTGGACCTGGATGTTGGCAGGTGGATCCATACCCCGGTCTGTTTCTGTCTTTCCATAGTGGGGTAGGCCTCTGGAGAGGTGAGGTTCCAGGACACCTTGGTGAGGTCATCTGCCCAGGGAAATCAGGATGGCATCATATTCATATTTTTCAAGTTGACGTTGTAATTGTATTTTTAAATATTTTAAACTTCTCTCTAGCAATATTATCATTTTCCGTTAATTTGTAGTAATCACCATCATTTCTCTGAATCCCACATACCTACTATTCCATTCCTCTGTTATCAATACCCCAGTCAGTATTTCACCACTAGACTTTACAGAAATTGTTGTTGCCATGGGTTCTAATGAGTTGCTGGTCCCAGAACTCCCTTCTCATCTGTCCATACGAAATCTGTCAGCTGCACTTGGCATAGCAGATCAACCCTTTTCTTTCAGGTCTCTCTTCACTTAGCCTCCAGGTCAGCACACTCCTTTAAGGTCATAGTCCCTCCCTGGCTACTCTGGTTTCTATATGCACATTTTCTGAAGTTCTAAAACTGGGAGTGGCCCGGGAAGCAGGCGTATCTCTCAGAGCTCTGCTACCTTTATCATTAGCATGGAGATTTCTGACCCTGTTTCATGAATAAACCGAGGATTTCTATTTTTAAATCTCCAGGCTGCTTTGGCTACAGTCTTGCATACCTGTGTCTTAATCCCTACCTACTGTGAGAGAAGCTTTTCAAACACTATATATTAAACACAAAGCCTATCTTAAACCCAGTTATTTTGAGACATTGTGACTTTGTTATAAGATGCTAGAGAAATATGTCAGTGATAATTACAGTAAGACCCTGATAAAGGACAATAGTTGTTTGGAACAAATACAGCAACTAATGTCAACTTATTAGAACAGAAGTCAGATCCTGACTTTATACTGCTTAGAATCAACCCCCCCCCTTCCTCCAGTATCTCACGATCTTGTTCAGAATAAAGGCTACAATCCTATATGCATCAATATGACTCCACACACTCCGCCCTCACCTGTATCATACATATCTATCTTCTGACTTCATCAGCTAATACCATCTGCCTCACTCAGCCCCAGTCCTGCTTGTCTTGCACTCCATACTGGATAATAAGCTTCCATCAGAAACATCAGTTACAATTTCCTGCCTGGAACAGTGTTTTGAATACCCACAAACTCATGTCCTTCCCTCGTTTTGCATATATAAGTGCTACCCTCATCCAGAGAAGTGCAGCTAACATTTATGTATAGATTTGCTTTTCAGTCTTTTTATTTTAATTTTATTTTTTAAAATATTTATTTATTCATTCCCTTTTTTGTTGCCCTTATTGTTTTTATTGCTGTAGTTATCATTGTTGTTGTTATTGATGTTGTCATTGTTGGATAGGGCAGAGAGAAATGGAGAGGAGGAGGGGAAGACAGAGAGGGGGAGAGAAAGACAGACACTTGCAGACCTGCTTCACCCCTTGTGAAGTGATCCCCCTGCAGGTGGGGAGGCTGGGGCTCTTACCAGAATCCTTAAGCTGTTTTTTGTGCTTTGTGCTACCTACACTTAACCCCCTAATCTTAACCTGCTACCCTACCGCCCTACCACATTTCAGTCGTTTTATTCCATGTAACCAGAGAGAAAGACAGAGAGGGAGAGGCCTCAAAATTTCTCTGCGTGACGTGGCACCCTTATGGAGTGCCAGGATTTGAACCCTGGTCTCATGAAGAAGAAGCATGCACCCAACTGGGTAAGCTATCTGTAGTCTAGTCATGCTTCCTTTTTTTCATAGCACTATTACAAGCCATTTTAAATGTTTACTATTGATTTCATTACTGATATCGCTTTTGCTTGAAATGAAATGTCCCTGCAGAGATGCTCGCATCTGTTTTTTTCACAAGACAAAATCCTGTGCTTCAGATGTCCTCTTTAAATATCTGTCAGATGAATGAATATATGACAGTCACCCAAAGACATTCATCAATATTAATTCTTCATTTCCTGTTGAGGACCCCACTAACAGAAATCTCTTGAGTGAATCTAAGGATTCACATGTAAGAAACAGTCAACTGTGGGGAATTTATAACAGACGGTTTCAAGTACTACTCTTTCTTCATTATCCAAATGCATAAAGGAATTAGCAGATAGTACATATTTAGATATAGATGATAACCTTTCAAAGGTAAAAATGAAAAAGTCTAACTATATCCAAACTGAGACAACAAAACCTTCAGCATATAACTAGCTTTTCACTTAATTTGTCTATGTAACTAGATGCATTTTAAGATTGCATAGAAAGAAATCCATTTGCATCATGGAATTAATTCCCCATTTATTACATACATGTTGACTTTCATCTTGTATCTGCAGCTAGTTTAAGTGAGTTTAAAACAATTGAAGGTCACTGACCTCCTGTCCATTCAAAATCAAATCTAATTTCCTTATAAACAGTCTCTGTCTAAAGGAAGTGACTGTAGGAACATCTGTGAATTTCTAATGAAATGAGTAGCCCATATGTCATGAGGAAAGGCAGCCTTTTCCTGTGGAATTACTTAGGTAGCATTCACTTAAGAGCATGGGATATTGAAACACTGGGTTCCAGAGGAGTTATTAACAAATTTTGTTAATAACTATTACAAAGACCCTAGAATAGAACCTGTAATAAGTCTTGAATTTCCCCCACCTCATCAACTAATCCATTCTTCATTAATGTTTAGATAAATTTGTTTGGCAATTGAAGTGCTATTGATTTTGAAACCACACAGCACACAGAGAAACTGTTTCAGTTCTGTCGTCTCCTGTATTTGCTGTAAAAAGTTGAGGCACACTCATTAAAGCAGCACTTTACCTTAAGAAGTAGATATAGCTGAGCCAACATTTATCTAGAGCACTTCACTCTACACCCAGGGTGACAGTAAGAAAACATAAAATTCTCAATATTAAGCTCTTGAGAGCATTCCAATGAACAGCGACTGAATTCTAAAACTACTGGGTAAAGTTTCAAGACTTTCTAAAGTGATAAAGACAATAAATTGCTAGCATAAGGAATGCACTGTTTTATTCCAGCCTCTAGATTCATGATTAGTCAACACTTGTTTGGCTCTGCATGCTAACTCTAGGTTCCAGATGCCAGCATGATGCCAACCAGACTTCCCTGGAAAAGCAACCCCACCAAAGTGTCTTGGAGCCCTGTTTCCCCAAAGCCCAACCCTACTAGAGAAAGAGAGAGACAGGCTGGGAGTGTGGATAGACCTGTCAACACCCATGTTCAGCGGGGAAGCAATTACAGGAGCCAGACCTTCTACCTTTTGCACCCCACAATGATCCTGGGTGCATAATGACCTTGGGTCCATACTCCCAGAGGGTTATAGAATAGGAAAGCTATCAGGGGAGGGGATGAGATGCAGAGTTCTGATGGTGGGAATTGTGTGGAGTTGTAACCCTCTTACCCTATGGTTTTGTCAGTGTTTCTTTTTTATAAATAAAAAAAGAAAAAAAATCAAAATCAATAAATGAAATATTGAAGCATTGTATTCTTTTTTAAAAAAGTTATTAAGGCTTATTTCTGCTGATGTAGCACTTCTCAATCTTACTTTTGAAAATCATCTTCAGAATATATGAATTATCTTATGATGGAAATACACAATTTTTTCCGTGGGCAGTTAATTAATTCTGTTACTCAAAAGAAAGAAAGGAAGGAACGAAGTTAAACAACAGCTATTTCTTATCTACAAATTGAGTCTACTACTATACATAAAACTGAACAAGTGAACCGTGTTCCCCTCCTCTTTCCATTTCTCTAGTCCTATCCAACAACAACAAAAGCAGTAACTACAACAATAAAACAAGGGCAACAAAAGGGAATAAATAAATATTTTAAAAATATAAAAATAAAATAAATATTCTAATTGTTCCACAGCTACAATATATATGGTACAAATTAAAATATATATAATGATAATATTTATTTGTTTTATTCTAGCTAGTGGAAATTGTCTGCTGTGTCAATATATATATATGTACATATATATATATATATACACACTACTGAATAATGTAATATCCTAAGCCAAGAGAAAAATATAATTTATTTCAGAAACAACACTTTATTGTGCAGGAGACTGATGTCACTATAACATACTGTTATTATAAAATAATACAGTTTTACAGGAGAAATGGAGAGAGGAGGGGAAGACAGAGAGGGGGAGAGAAAGACAGACAACTGCAGACCTGCTTCACCGCCTGTGAAGCGACTCCCCTGCAGGTGGGGAGTTGGGGCTCCAACCGGGATCCTTATGCTGGTCCCTGCGCTTAGTGCCACGTGTGCTCAACCTACTGCGCTCCCACCTGCTCCCTCATGATCACTTTCTAAGAGTTGATTTTCTTTAAAAACATTACGGGTGTGTGTGGGGGGAGTTAATGGTTTATGGTATAGTCTTTGACACATGAAACCACCTCCCATCTCCCCTCAATAGATTTGTTTACGCCTATTTGCCTTTTTTATGTATATATCTTTATTTACTTTCCCTTTTGTTGCCCTTGTTTTTATTATTGTTGTTATCGATGTCGTCATTGTTAGATAGGACAGAGAGAAATGGAGAGAGGAGGGAAGACAGAGAGGGGGAGAGAAAGACAGTCACCTGCACACCTGCTTCACTTGTTAAGTGACTCCCCTGCAGGTGGGGAGCCGGGAGCTCGAAGCAGGATCCTTATGCTGGTTTTGGGGCTTTGCGCCACCTGCTACAGCAGGACTCCTCGCCCACAATAGATTTCTAAGAGACACTCTCAACCGAGAGTCACCTCCATGAACATTCTTTCACTGAGAGCTATGCTGAATACAAAATTGCCATCTTAAATACTGAAACACCAAAGCAACTCTAATTTACTCTCCATTCCTGTAGGTTTTTCATAGTATAAACCAAACCACATGTGCGCAGGTTTTTCTTATTTTTTTTCAGATTGCTAGTGCTGAGTCTTCTACCCTCCTCTCGACCTTAGCAAGAAAGAATTAAGAGTGTACATAGTGAAAACACACAAAATAAGAAGGGCAGTTTTTATTGGCATTTTGCTTATCAAAAATTCTCAGGACACAGTTTAGGTCTGAGAAGCATCTGATGTGAGCAGAAGGATCACTGAGATGTGGGACAAAATGAATTTGATTATTCACTGAAATATGGTAATAATAGACCAAGGTGTGACATAGCTAAAAAGTCGTTGCCTTTAACAATAACAACATCTCATGTGAATAAACATTTCCCTGACATTTAGAGAAACCCTTCTTAAACCTCAGCTGCCATTCTGAAGCAAGTTCAAGGCTGAGAGTGCATATGGATCAAAGATTTACACAGAGGAAACAAAAATACCTATCTGAAGAAATATATGTTTACCTCTGTTTAGAGGAGCACAATTTGTAATAACCAGAACCGGAAGCAACTCAGATGTCTAATGACAGATCCTCCAGAGGGGAGGGGGTGGCAGTGGCATTTGTACATGATGGAATACTAGGCATCTGTTAAAAAAGGATGATGTCTCAGTTGCGTCATCTAGGTTGGAACTTGAAGACTTCATGTTAAGTGAGATAAGCTAAAAAGAGCCTTAAGGACAAATATCAAATGTTTTCACTTATAAGTAAGACTTAATAAATTAGGACAGAGATGGGGAATGCAGAATGAAACATGGGCTGGGCATGGTGTATTGCATCAAAGCAGAGGACTCTGGGAAAGGAGGAAAGAGAGGGATCAACATAAATTTGAGGTCCTTCTACATCATGAAGCTGCAAATGCATCAATGACTGAACTGTACACCATTAACCTCTCAGTAAGAATGACTATTAAAAAGATGCAAATCCCATTTGTAAGCTGTAAAGTACTTCTGAGAGCATCTATTACCATTGACAGGAGGCATCAAAGCCATTTTTGCTTTGAAAGAGAATTATGGTTATCACATGCTGTTATGAGTCCATGAAACCAAGTGAACAAAGCCCTTCTATCTGGATATATGGAGTTAGCAACAAAAAACGGTGGTCCCGTGTCCATGCTGAAGAAATTATCCCAACCATTTTTTTTTGCCCGTGCATAATTTCACTCTTCTCAGGCCTCATTTTCATTCAAAGTGGGAGAAAGGTGGAGAGACAGAGAGAGAGAGAGAGAGAGAGAGAGAGAGAGAGAGAACTCTCCAGTGTCTCTGTGGTACTTACATTCATGGTAGTACTCAAAAATCATCCATGCGCGCGTATAGGCATACAGTCTCTCTGGTCCTCTATTTCTCTGTCCTATCCTGGACTTAGAAATGTGCTTTCATTTTTTTTTTTACAAGCACAGCTTTCTTGGAATAATACATAAGGCTTTCTATAATTTCTTTCTCTCCGTTCCATTCGTTTCCTTTTCTCTCTCTCCTTCCTTCTTTCCTCACTCCCCCTATTTACCTATTCTGTCCCCTCCTCATCTCCACTCACCTCCTCTTCCTCCCCTCCCTCCGTCCCTTCCTTCCTTCCTTCCTTCCTTCCTTCCTTCCTTCCTTCCTTCCTTCCTTCCTTCCTTCCTTCCACCCTTCCTTCATTTCCTTTCCTTTTCTTACTTTATTGTTCTGGGTCTAACTTTTCAGATAGAAAAAGATAAACAGAGAGAGCTATCACACAACACGAAAGCTAACCCCAGTACCTTGGGGACCAGACTAAGACCTGGTTGTGTGCGAGGCGAAGAAGGCATCTTCCCAGGTGAGCTAAATTACTAGCCTCACCACTTTTTTCAAAAACGTATCTCTCCAGATCAGTATTTCACTGTTTTTATTTAATTCCAACTGGGTGTAATTCACAACTTCCATATGCCTTCATAACTTTGTCCAGGTGACTATGTTAGCAATTTTCCTCAAGCAATAAATTTAGTTGACGCTGTCTCCATGAAGAATTCCCTGATCCTTCCCCTCTAGTGTAATTAGTGACATTCTATTCCAGTTTCTTTCATTTGAGATGTGATGCTGTCTATCTTCTTGTAGTACAACCACAAGTTTGCAGTCTTCTTAAGAATAACCCTTTCCGTCAAACAGGAGACATATTCTCCTAAAACAGATGACAAGAAGCTATCAATACCGTGAAGCACAAACTCAAGTCCTTACCTTTTTTTTTTTTTTTTATGAGTAAGACCTATGGTAAGATAATCATGCTCATTTTCTAACACAGTTTGTCACACTACAGTGGGAGTGCAGTTGCAACAGACACTAAGTGGCCATAAACATCTAAACGTTTACTATTTATACTTCTACTGTAAATATGCTGCTTATTCCTGCAGGGCACAAAGCACTGAAAAAAAAAAGCTGTTGTTTTGCAAATTATGTTTCAGAGTCTAGTGTTTTTTTATGGGTCATAGCAGAGCTTATCTTCAGTCAAGAAAACATCATCCTTTTGATTTTTCCCCCTTGTCCTATTATGTTTCCTTCACTCTTTTTTCAATAAATCACTCCTCAAATCAATCTTTTAGATAAGTCTCACTGATTCAGACCTTGCTTCTAGGGAATCTGTCCTTAGACAATTTATACTTAGTCCAGTTATGGGGTTTTTGAAATGATCTATTTTTTTAATGGATGGTAGTTGTGGTCCAATTATGGTTTGGGTTGCAGGAGAGTCTTATAACTAACATGCTACAACTGTATGGTTAGTAAGACTTTTATAGGTGGGCACAGATGAAAAGAGAAGCATGATTTGCTTAGTGGGAAATAGTATGGTTAGGCATAGTGGGAAATAGTAGACATAAGAACCATGGACTTTTTTTTATAAAACCCAGCTTCTGAAGATACTGAGCACAGTTGAAGATTAATTTTCACTCCATTTGCCAAAGCCAGGGTTCTATTGTGGGAGGAAATGACCTTAAGATTTGAGAGGAATTTTTTTTATTATTATCTTTATTAATTTTTTGGATGGTGACAGTCAGAAATCAAGAGAGGGAGAGAGAGAGAGAGAGAGAGAGAGAGACCTGCAGCACTGCTTCACCACTTGCAAAGCTTCCCCCTGCATGTGGGGACCAGGGGTTCGAACCTGGATCCTTTTGCACTGTAAAGTGTGCACTCAACCAGTTGAACCAGCAACCTGGCCCCCAAGAGGGAATATTTTGTATCACAGAATCTTGATTCTCTTCTCTCCCAAGCTCTTTGGAATTGCCGACATGTTGTACTCAACTTACCACATAGAAACATTTCTTCCCTTTGCATGGGCCCGTGATTTGTAAGACAAACCTTGCCTCCTGAGTACCGTCTTGCTACCAGGTTGTTTATTCAGAATCAGAAACACAAATCAACAAATTCAACTGGGATTTTCTGGGTCCATTATAGGAATAAAGTTGCGACATTCTGAAAAAAAAAGTTTGGATAACCATTTGGCAGGTTATCTCTGAATAGAGGGTAAGCATAGAAATTAGTATAAAGGAGGATTAGCTGATATATGTCCATGTCCACTCAGGATTCTAACAATGGCCTCACATCATACCTAACATACTGTTGGGATGGTTTTTATGACCTAGCTAATTGGGTAATGACCTGGATAGAAGTATAACAAAAAGAAATATCTGAAAAAGAGACATAGGAGTCCACAGAATAAGTTTCATTATAATAAACACCATTCCTCATCACAGAGAATCAATCCACCACAATACTGTTATTAAACAGAATGAAGAAAATGTGAGTTGACCCCCCCCCCCTTTTATTTTCTTTTGGCTAACTGATGGATGTGTAAACCACACATGAATAGAGTAGCAATGGCTAAGAGGGGCTGGTATTAAGTTTAATGTTCTTATCACACATGCACATAATAATAACAAATGTAAAAATAAAATGATAACTCTAAGGGAGGGAAACCTTCTTGAAGTTGTTGTATCAATTTTTGGCATCAATTCTATTGATGATTTCAGACTTAAGCTCATCAAATTATAGATGTTTTAAGTTACTCATACCTCAATGAAACAGTTTAAAAATACGAGGAGTCATTTAGCAGAGATGGAAACAAATTATGGCTTCAAGAGCATGGACAATCTCTTATCAAGAATCCACTATCAAATCTATAGTGGAAAAAGAAAAATTATATTCTATACTTATATTTTCCTCTTTCATTATACCTCATAATATGTTTGAGAATATTAACCTTAACAATTTTCCCCCCAATTAACATCGAACACTCTCACCTTATGATTGAGAATCACTGAAAAATCAAAGTGTTACAAGAGGAAAATTTGAAAATAACTACATGAAAGTATCTATTTCCAAATAAACAAGTCTAATTTAGACTCCAGTACAGTATTAACAGCTCAAACTTTGATGGTGAACAGTCCTTTTCCACGTTAATGCAGTGTAGGAAGAATAGCACACAGTAAAGTTTTTTACAAAAATAGGGTTTATTAAAAACATCCCTATTATTTTGAGCATTCACCGTTAACCTTGTCTTAATATTCACCCTTACTTACACTCTAGGGTTCTCTAAATGCCTCTGGCACGAATTTTGCTGTATTTGTGAAAGCTGATTCTCAGTTTAACCTTCCGCATTTAGCTAATTCCTTCAACCTTAGCCTTAAGTTGCACCATAAAATAAGACTTTAGTTATATATGATTTCATTATTTTTTTATTTTAATGATGTTTCATTAAAAAGGGTAAACATTTTTCTGTAATGAGATATATTTGTGTTAAAACTTCTCCTTTACTTCTGTCTATCAGCAATACATTTAAGACCATGAGTCTTTGGCTGGCATCTACATAGAGGATGAGACAAGAAGTAAAGAGAGTCTGTTTCTACTAGTCATCATCGTTCTGTAAATATGTCAACACTACTTCCATTTCTAGTCAATGTGGACTTTATCATGGAACCCTGCATTTCATTAAGTGAGATCCCTGTTCAGTTGCCCTTATGCCCTAACACGCATTAGCTAAGGTCAAGGCTAAATTATAGGAAGGGTAGAGAAACAGAAGAATGGAGGCAGTGGGTCCACTTTCCTTGAACTAGAGTTTGAGAAGATATATGTTGATCAAAGTTGTAACTTTGTGTGATTTTGGAGACTTGGATGCAATATGCTATGCTAATTGTTTAACTGTAGGATAAAACTAGTAACCCACTGTCTTCTGATGTAATATAAGGCAACATATTTTTGAAGTGTAGAATATATATATAAAATGAGATCACATCTGTGTTTTTAAAATGTGAACAAGACATTTATGGTTTGTATATTATGAAATAAGACACATGAGGAATTTCGTTAGTGCTCCTTGATATAAATGAAGTATTAATTGTTATATAAAATGTATTTACTCCTTTTTTTGAGGATCATTGGCTGAGAGAATTTTAAAAAGGAATAGATTTATTAAAATTGTTTAAATGACATTTCACATAATGTATATAATCACTACATATTCAGGGAAGTTTACTCATATTCTGTGATCTGGATAATTCCAAAGATTTTGGAATTCAAGTTTTATTCGAAATCCAGGTCACAAATTAATACTTTGCAGTTAAAGACTCCACAACTTTATTTTCTAAACTCTAAATGGGAACAATGGACTGTAAGCCATATTTTGATTATGAAATTGCTTGAACTGAGTCTAGTACAAAAAGGGAAGTATTTCAGTTCATCTTTATTTTCCCTTCTCTCCTCCCCCTGCCGATCCCCCACTCAACAGAATAAAACCAAATGGTTCCTGAAGACCAGTGGGGGGGATAAAAAGGATGCTTTTCAATTGTTACATTTATTTTATTCTAATATATACACTACTTTTTCACAACATACTCATGATGAGACTGTTAAAAAAATCATATGAAGTAGATTTTACATGCGAATGATGTTCAATACACACACAATGGCTTCTTAGTTTTTTTGTTTTTTTTTTTTTTTTTTTTAGGAAATATGCTACAGTAAAAATAACCTTGGTTTCCTCTAGCAAGGTCAGGGTTGATTCACTATGCACAGAAGCTACTTAGCGCCAACCATTCTCTTTGGTTAAAAGTGTACTTATTTGGTCTAAGTGAGTTTATTATATAATCATTAAAATAGACGTTATAGAACCAGGCAAATAGCACAGCCCTTTGTGCAATAGACTTTTCATGCCTGAGGCACCAGAACTCTCAAGTTCAAACTCTGGCATTTCCCTAAGACAGAGCTGAGTAGGGCCATGTGAAAAAATTCCTTTAGTAGGGCCAGGCGGTTAAGCTCACATAATACGAAGTTCAAGGACCTGCTTAAGGATCCCGGCTGGAACCTGGGCTCCCCACCTTCAAGGGAGTCGCTTCAAGGGAGTGAAGCAGGTCTGCAGGTGTCTGTCTTTCTCTCCCCCTCTCTGTCTTCCCCTCCTCTCTCCATTTCTCTCTGTCCTATCCAACAACAACAATAATAACAGCAACAAAGGTAAAAAAGACAGCTGCCAGGAGCCGTGATTGCGTAGTGCAGGCACCAAGCCTCAATGATAACCCTGGAGGAAAAAAAAAATCTCTTTAAAAAGTATAATAATAATAAATAAAAGTAACTAATAATAAAAGTAACTAATAATTTAGTTATAGGGACCAGGTGGTGGCGCACCTGGTTAAGCACACAAATCACAGAACACAAGGACCCAGGTTCAAGCCCCTGGTCCCCACCTGCAGGGAGAAAGTTCCATGAGTGGTGAAGCAGGGCTGCAGGTTTCTTCTCCCTCTCTATCTCCCCTTCCCCTTTCAGTTTCTCTCTGTCTGTAATAATAAAACAAAATAAAAAATAAAGATGTATTTAAAAAGTATATTATTAGTTATATTTAAAATAAAGCATACTGAATTAAATATATATAAAGAAATCAGTTTTATAAAGCTAGTATTCTTTAAATATATTTGCCATTATACACACATAGTGGCTTCTTTTTTAGTTTTCTGATGAGAATTATTCAAACAGACCTGCGAAGAAATAAAATCATGGTCACACTGCATACTCAATATAGAGCAACATTCTCTATTGTGGATTTACAATTATGTCTTGGGAAACCAGGGAGTACAATGTCCAGTAATGCATGAGTCTATAAAATCAGAGATATAGGAAAATTCCATGCATGTAACATGCTGTTCTTAAGAGAATGGGCCAGGCACAAGTAAAGTATATAGATAACTAGAAGATTATTAGATAACTAGATAATTAGAAGATTAAGATCGGGTTCTTAAAAATGTATTATTCTCTAATATTACATACATGTTATTATTTTGCAAACACACTAGAAATTTGAACCCATTTATTTCTGCATGTAATGTTGGAAAAACATGAAGCAAGTTAGGATATACTTTAGATACAACACTACCACATAGTTTCAAATGAATAAGGATGCACAGTTGTGCAATTCGCCTTTCATTACAGCATCAATTCATCATAGAAATCAATTCCGTTCTCTTTCTGATTTGTCCTATGTGAAGAAGAGGTGACCAGCTTTACAGATTATCACATGTGTACCTTAAGTGTGTCTTACACACTGACATCTACGCCTTGAAATGTTTGCATTTCTGATAGAATTTATTTATTTTTATAAAAAGGAAACATTGACAAAACCACAGGATAAGAGGGGTACAACTCCACACAATTCCCACTACCAGAACTCCATATGCCATCTCCTCCCCTGATAGCTTGCCTATTCTTTTTTTTTAATAATTTATTTCTTTATTGGGGAATTAATGCTTTACATTCAACAGGAAATACAATAGTTTGTAATGCATAAAATTCCCCAGATTCCCATTTGACAATACAACCCCCACTATGTCATTCATCATCTTTCATGGACCTGTATTCTCCCCACCCACCCACCCACCCCAGAGTCTTTTACTTTGGTGCAATACTCCAATTCCATTTCAGGTTCTACTTGTGTTTTCTTTTCTAATCTTGTTTTTCAACTTCGGCCTGAGAGTGAGATCATCCCATATTCATCCTTCTAGCTTGCTTATTCTTTATCCCTCTGGGAGTATGGACCCAGGGTCATTGTGGGTTGTAGAAGGTGGAAGGTCTGGCTTCTGTAATTGCTTCCCTGCTGAACATGGGCATTGACAGGTCGATCCATACTCCTAGTCTGCCTCTCTCTTTCCCTAGTAGGGTGGGTCTCTGGGGAAGTGGAGCTCCAGGACACATTGGTGGGGTTGTCTGTCCAGGGAAGTCTGGTCGCATCCTGCTAGTATCTGGAACCTGGTGGCTGAAAAGAGAGTTAACATACAAAGCCAAACAAATTGTTGAGCAATCATGGACCTAAAGGCTGGAATAGTGCAGATGAAGAGTTGGGGGGGGGGGGTCCTCCATTTTGTAGATAGCTAGAAGGCATATTTCAGTTATATTCCAAAGGGCCAGTGGCTATACTTTTTTTTTTCCCCCGAGCCTGAAATCTGATATGCAGGTGGATCCAACACATTTTCTGGGGAGATTATAATGTGTTTATGTACACTCCTATTAAATTGTAGTCATATAAATCACTACTTAATTGATATGAGAGGGTGAAATTGATTGTATGTCCCAAACGTTTTAAAACACACTGTTTTTCATACATAGGCTGAGTCTTTGATATGTTGACTCTCTTAAAGCTTAGACCAGGGAGAACAGAAGCAACCGGTGGCACAGCTATATACAAATTATGTCAAAGGACATAAATTATGGAAGATGGGTCGATACTGGGGCAGCTTGGAATGTTTCTGCTCATGACCATAGAATGTGAGCTCAGATCTACAGGGATGCAGAGGTCACATAGGCTCCTAAGCTGAATAAGGGCCCCTGACCAAATCAAATTGAAGGGGTTTATAGTCAACAATATTAGGGAGCTACTACTCTCTTCCGTGATCCAGCTTTCTGTTCCTTTTCCAGCCGTGACATCTGATGGAATTTCTAAGTTGTGAATGCCAACTACTTCATGTTTCTAAATAACAGTGAACGCCTCTTTTTTTTTAAAGATATGAGGATAATTGTCTTATTTAATGCTTTTGTATAAAAAGGGGTCAATATTTCTAAGTAGTGAGAAAATTCTGAAGGAAATAAAATTTAAAAAGGTATAAGATCCATTGACACCCTTGAATAACACAGCTGTATTCTGAGTAAGGCTTTTCCTTTAGACAAATTTAAAGCATTAGTTTGCTTTGATCATAATAAGTCAATATCACAATCTCCTAGCTTGTGTGCATTGAGATCATGACAGGATAAGGTGTCAGCAACTCCAGAAATAGTAATACCCCACACAGAGTCAAAATTGCAACATCAACATCGTGATTAACATCATGCCTGCAGGCAAAAGCAAGAATTCCAGAAAAAGATCCGTGAAAAGATTTGGTTCAGTCATGGTTTTACTAGAAAGCAGGTTATTTCTGAAGTGATAGGCCTTAGTCACAGTAGAGCATTTGCAATCGGCGTCACACTACCTTTTTCAGGCCAAAGATCGGAATATTGCAAAAATACCACTCAAAGCACACTCGCTGTTTTCTCTTTATAGAATCTGCCAGCTTTTATCTTTATTCAGTAAAGTATTTCATAGTACTGGCAGTTACAACATACTTAGAAAGATCTTCCTATCCTCCTTATTGTGTCATCATAAATGATAAATGTGAGAAAATGTTACCAAACTTCACGTTTTAATAGTAATCAGATTAACTGCCAAACTTACCTGAAAACATATTCACCACAATTTATTCACAAAAACACGAAAAATTAAAACCTAACAGGAGGGCAGACAGGTATATTGTAGAACATTTACATGACATAGGAGATCTTGCACCTTTATACTGCCTAGTCACTAACAAAATTCAAGTTGGAATAGACTTATGGTAAAATGTGTCAAGAATATCTTTTATAAGTACAGATTAATAGAGTAGGAAAGAAAAAAAACACAATAAAGCAAAATATTTTGAAATTATGTTTCTACATCAAATTAGAGGTGATTGCGTTGTGACATAATATATGTTCTATACTTACCAAAAATTGCACGCTATTCATTGCATACTCATACAATCAGAAAATGCTATTTTTTTGGTTTATTTTGTGGTGGTGTTTTTTGTTTCTTTTTGCTTCCTTTTTTTGTTTTGTTTTGTTTGCTTTGTTCTCCTGGGTAAGCCCTCAATTAAGCTTGAAAATATGTCCTTTTTATTCAGAGCTCTTTTATGTAGACTTGAACAGAATCCATTTAAATTAACTAAAAAATAATCACCAAAGTCAAGTACAACAAGAAATTCTAACAGAGCAAAAATATCACTCACAGCACACTTGTCATTTCTCTTTATAGAATCTACTGGCTTTTATCTTTATTCAGTAAAATATTTAAGCATTTCGTAGTGTTGGCAGTGACCCATTAGCTGATCAGAGCAACATACTTAGAAAGATTATCCTGGGTGCCAGGCTGTAGCACAGCGGGTTAAGCACAGTTGGTGCAAAGTGCAAGGAGCAGCGTAAGGACCAGGACCGGTGTAAAGATCCTGGTTCGAGCCCCTGGCTCACCACCTGCAGGGAAGTTGCTTCACAGGCGGTGAAACAGGTCTGCAGGTGTCTCTCTGTCTCTTCCCCTCTCTATCTTCCCTCCATTCTCAAATTATCTCTGTCTTTATCCAGAATAAATAAGTTAAAAAAAAAAGATTATCCTTTCCTCCTTATTGTGTCATCTTAAATGGTAACTATGAGAAAATATTACAGAATTTCATGTGTGTGGAACCCTTAGTATCAGAAACTATTCAGCCAGCATACTGTTCAGCCTTTCTTACTCCAATTTCATAGGGCCATATAAGTGAAATGTGATTATAATTATTTATGTAATACAGACATAGCAGCAGAGAGAGAGAGAGGGCAAATGAGAGAGAAAGAGAAAGAGAGAGAGAGAGACCACAGAGAGAGAGAGAGAGAGACCACAGCAATGAAGCTTCTCAGGACTGCAAACATACATATTTCATCTTTGCAACCTGATCTTCAGACTTTAGTCCAAGTCTGTATTTATTTATCCTTGTCTGGAATTTTCTGCCATACAGATTTGGTCTAAAGTCCATGTCATTAACAGCATAAAGGTTAAGCAAACAGACTCTCACGCCTGAGGCTTCAGTCCCCACACACACACACTGCACCGACCACAAACCAGAGCCAAGCAGTGCTCTGGTTAAAGAAAAAACAAGAACTATGAGTCAGTTTTATGAGTTACGTCTCTTTGTTCATTCACATCATTTCTGCCTGGAATCATTCAAATATAAATTTGTGAGAGAATTTTATTTATTTGGCTTATTGCTACAATATTGCTTTCTAGATATGGCAAAAAATTTAAGTACATAAAATATGTGTAGAGCATGTAAATGAATTTTATTTTGTTAATCATTTAAATGATAGTAATCAAAGAAAAAATAATAATCACCACCCCCCAAAAAAAGAGCATATATTATTTATAAAGTTACTATGAACCACTATTTTATTATCTTAATTTTTTAAATCATCTTTCTTTATTTATGGGATAGAAACAACCAGAAATTGAGAGGTAAGGGAGTGATAGAGACAGAGAGACATCTGCAGCCCTGCTTCACCACTTGCAAAGCTTTTCCCCTGCAGGTGGAGACTGGGGGGCTCGAATCCGGATTCTTGCACATTGTAACATGTGCGCTCAACCAGGCGTGCCACCACCCACACCTTGAGCTAATATTTTCATATGCAAAATATGAAATTACATTTTCATGTTTAAAGTAATTATAGTATGTATGTGCTCATTGAATTCTATAAACTCCACAAGTTTAATGAATTACAGGAACTTTCATATTGATGACATTTTCAATACCATAAACAACTTTAAAAAGTAGGTAATTGATTGTATCATACTGAAAACTTAAAAAAAAAAAAGGATGCAGGGGAGAGAGATAGTATAGTGGTAATGTAAAACAACTCTATTACTGAAGCAGCAAAGGCCCCAGTTTCAATCCTAGAACCACCATAAGCCATTGGTGAACAGTGTTCTGTTAGAAAATAAATAAATAAATAAATAAATAAATAAATAAATAAATAAATTGGATCCAGCCCAAATAGCTCACTTGGAGAATCCACTGCTTTGTCATGTATCTGACTCTGTTTTAATCAAATAAGGTAGAATGGAATAAAGCATCAGCAAGTTAAAGCTTAACATGTACTTGGGATAAAACAAATTTGTTGTGGTGCTGAATGAAATATTGTACTTATTAGAGAATAAGACTGAAAAGCATAGCCTGTAATCAGTGCAGATGTAGACAATTTAAAAAGAACAAATAGAGGGAGTTAGGCAGTAGCAGCAAGTTCAGCATATGTGGCACAAAGTGCAAGGACCAGGTAAGGATCCCAGTTCGAGCCCCCAGCTCTCCACCTGCAGGGGAGTCGCTTCACAAACAATAAAGCAGGTCTGCAGGTGTCTGTCTTTCTCTCCCCCTCTCTGTCTTCCCCTCCTCTCTCGATTTCTTTCTGTCCTATCAAACAACAATGACATCAACAATAACAATAATAACTACAATAATAACAACAACAACAAAGGCAACAAAAGGGAATAAATAAGTATAAAAAATTTAAAAAGAACAAATAGTGCTGATTTTTATTTGTATTCTAGTGCACATTCTGCCTTATGTCACCTTGCTAATAAAGACCTGCAATATTATGGGTTCTGGGCTGGAAAAGGTTATAAGAGATGATATATATATCAGTTACCACCTTAATATTGATTATAAGAGTTAAAGCGTTTGAATTCTTCAGATCCATTCTTAACTTTAAAAGATAAACCAAGGATATACATTTTAAAATAAACATTAAGGGCCTTTAAACAAAAGGCCCATGTTCAAAACTGACCTCTGCCACATTGAAAGAAATTTGGTGTTATTCTCCCTCTCTCTCTCTCTCTCTCTCTCTCTCTCTCTCTCTCTCTCTCTCTCCTTTCCCCATCTCTCTTTAAAAAAGAAGCAAAATCTGTCTTCAGTAAAATAATTTATTATTTATTCTTGTAGGAAATAACACTATTTATTCCTTTGTATTTATTGTTGAAGGTATAGTTTTCACATATGCAGCTCATGAACTCTGACTCATTGGTTATACTATAATGAACTCAAAAAACATAAAACCTGGTATAATAGCCTGTTACCTGCATGGACCAAACTGTCATGCAGCCATACAAGAGTTAAAAACTGGAGCCAGTCCCCCAGATCCCTGCCCCACTAGAGAAAGAGAGAGACAGGCTGGGAGTATGGATCGACCTGTCAACGCCCATGTTCAGCAGGGAAGCAATTACAGAAGCCAGACCTTCCACCTTCTTCATCCCACAATGATCCTGGGTCCATACTCCCAGAGGGATAAAGAATAGGAAAGCTATCAGGAGAGGGGATGGGATATGGAGTTCTGGTAGTGGGAATTGTGTGGAGTTGTACCCCTCTTATCCTATTATTTTTGTCAGTGTTTCCTTTTTAAAAAAATAAAAATTAAAAAAAATAATTATGGAACCATTTTCCACATCCTTTGACCATTTTTATTTTTACTTTTTCCTAAGCATGTCTAGAACATTAGCAGTGGTAGGTCCGTACATGTATTTGATACAGGAATAAATCAAATATCTGTGTTCACTGTCTCAAACAAGCAATTCAGTAGGGGAGGCATTAACAAGTGAGCTGAGTCTGGCCAGTTCTTCCTCCCCTAACAGAACTTAAAGAAAACCAAGAGTCTACCGTGTTGAATGCACAGAGAAATCTGTGCTGCACTGATTTCAGTGGGGTTCTAGAAAAGTCGAAGCACACTATGCTGTCTAACTACTGATTTCTTGACCCCCTAATCTCCCTTTATTGATGTCAGGAGTCATTGAAGTTTATATTTTCTCTTTAGATCTCTGCCTTCTTGTCACACCTTATAAACAAGAAGCCTTACCTCTTAAGTCACAGTGTCACTTGTAGATAAACAGAAGATATCCTAGATTTGCAGACAGACAAACCATAGTAGGGAGCCTGTATAAAAATATGGACTCTCCCTAAAATAGTCAAATCACAAGAAAACAAAAACCTATAAAGGTAACAGCTGGAGGACACAAGGAATAATTTGGATGATTTATCACAAGAGCATTTAAGCAAATTAGAAACTCTTGATTTAACATGGAAAAATGGATATAAGGAGAAAAGGAATTCTTTGCCAAAGAGATAAAAATTTGAAGGAAAAACTCCAAAGAGATGGAGGGTGTGAAGGTCACATTGAATAAAAAACTTAGACAACTGGTAAATAAATTTGATTATGCAAAGTAGACAATATTAGGCCTAGAGACAAAATGGCCAGATTTTACAATGGAATATGAGGAAAATGTTAAGATTAGGGGAAATGATATGCTGTTTTTATTATTTTATAATTTTTTTTAAAATCATACCTATATAACAGAACTGATCTCAATTACCCTAGTCAGATTTTCATATTAGATTTCAGTCTGGTATTGTAATTTGAATGCTTTAAAATATTTACTTAAATGGTTTGAAAAATCTAAACTTGCCTGAAATTTTACTAGGAAAGCTATTCAGTGCCAGGAACTTATCTACTGTTTATGTTTTCCACATAATGTTCAGGGATATTTGGAAAGCATTTCTCCATCTCCACCTTTCAAAGGAAAACTTTGTCAAATTTGCCTCTAATGGTCAGAGCATTTACTTTTTTGGGAAACATTTGCATCCCAGGAAAACGCTTTTCATTTAGAAATGTAAACACTTTAACTGTGAGGTGGTACCCAATAAAATATTCCCTGGTTGCTTTAAATGAGCCATTTAGAAAACTCTTGCCAATGTAGACATAGTCAGTCGACTTTCTACAACGTGGCACAAGCATTTCACCTTCTTTGGCGTTTTGTACATGACACCAGGGATTTGAGTCAATTAAGTTGGCCTTTTCAGTACAAACCAGCTGTTGCACCTCCACTGAATTTTCCCCGGGGAAACAATGTATTATTAAGTAACTATGCACTATACAATCAGGAAGAAATACTGCATCTGGCTGTCATGATGTATGCCAAGTTTCAACTTGCTTCCATTTCAAGTTTTCAGGGCAGCATCCAACCTCCCACTAAATGACGCCTGGAATGACATAGGTTGATTTCTAAATTCTTTAAATTCCAATCAGGTGAAAGATACCCCCTGGTAGACTTATAAAATAGAATGAGTTGTCTAATATTACATAGGATGGGTAGGGTGGGGCGGTGAAAAATACTCTGTCAGTTAAGTCAACTGGAATCAGATATTGTCACCAGGAATTCTAGGTTCTAGAGGGAAAGTAAACAAAGTAAATTTTAAAAATTTGATGTATGATTTGAAAGTATGATGGTTCACGCAGAAAAGCATAAACATTACCAAGCACAAGGTCTTGGATTAAAGTCCCTGCTTCCCACTTTGAGAAGTTTCACAAGCACTGAGGAATTTCTGCAGGTATTTCTTTGTCTCTCTCCCACTTTATCTTTTCCTTCCTTCGCAATTTATCTGTCTTCATCAGTCAATGCATTAGTATATATATTTTTAAAGGAAGGAGAAAATTGAAAGACATTAAGACAGGAGAAAGTATAGAGGGGGAAGAGATAGGGTGGGGGAAAAACTGGAAGGAATAAAGTGTGGAAATGAGGGAACGACAATGGAAAACAATGATTTAGAAATGGAAAGCAGGGGCTGGTTGGTGATGCACCTGGTTGAGTGCACGTATTACAATGCGTGAGGACCCAGGTTCGAGTCCCTGGTCCCCACCTGCAGGAGGAAAGCTTTCTGAGTGGTTAAGCAGTGCTACAGGTGTCTATCTCTTTATCACATCCCTTCCCTCTCAATTTCTGGCTGTCTCTATCCAATAAATAAAAATAAGAAAAAATTAAGAAAAAAAAAGAAACTGAAAGCAGATACTCCTGTGGGGATGAGAATTGTACCTACAAGCCAACAACTGTTCTGTAAGTCATTATTTTCCTCAATAAAATGTTAAAATAAATAAGTTAAATTTTAAAATATGCTGAATGCATGCAGATTAATATTAATGTTTGTCTAAAACTTCCCGGTATGTAATGGCATCTTCACTTTCTTCACTTAGATTCATAATTATTAAAACTGTGGTTTTGTTGGGCTAGGATGTTAGTACAGGATTAGAATGCTTAAGGCCTTGGTGGTGCTAGGTTCAATCCCAGGAACTAGCACATACAAGAACTGAGCAATATTGTGATTTTTCTCTCTCTCTCCCTAATGAAAACTGACATATATATATATATTTTTTTAAGTTTTGAAAAACAAAATAACCTTGTCACTAATATCTTTTTTCCCTGCTACCTACAAAGGAATAAATATCTTACATAAGCAAATAATTGATTGTGGAAAACTTACAAGATTCGATCATTACATTTCTTAACTATGTCCTTGGTTATACCTGTGAGGCCAAGACTGTAGGAATCCATCACTGTCCACTATGTGACCTGTGTCTCAGTCTTTCCCCCTTAAGATGTTCACTCATAGGCATAAATTATCTTCTGTGTATCTCAAGGTACTCCAGAATGCTTGCAAATAAAATGCATCTATTATTTCTATGAACAATTTATTTCTATGAAACAACGATTTTCCTAATTATGTTTCATGTTTATAGGATTCTGGGCAAAAGCACAAAGGATTGTCAGTGGGGTTGACTGACTGAATTTCCTTTTTCTTTTTTCTTTTCTTTTTTTTTTTTTTCCCTCCAGGGTTATTGCTGGGGCTTGGTGCCTGCACTAGGAATCCACTGCTCCTAGAGGCCATTTTTTCCCCTTTCGTTGCCCTTGTTGTTGGCTAAGACAGAGAGAATTCGAGAGAGGAAGGGAAGACAGAGATGAGGAGAGAAGAAAGATAGACACCTACAGACCTGCTTCACCGCTTGTGAAGCAACCCCCTGCAGGTGGGAAGCCGGGGGCTCGAAACAGGATCCTTATTCCTGTCATTGCGCTTTGCACCACGTACACCCAACCCGCTGTGCTACCGTCCACCGCTCCCCACCACTGACTTTTTCTGGCATGCTTAAGTATCTGTCCTTTCTTCTCCAGCATAGGAAATGTCCATGATTCAGAATCTAGTACACACTGAGAAACTCTAGTAATAATGTCCATACTGGCAGATGGCACTGAGGAGTGGCCAAGACGTAATACTTGTTTGAAATAGATGGTTGTTAGAAGACAAATGAGCAAAGCGCAAAGACTGGCATAAGTATCCCGGTTCGAGCCCCCGGCTCCCCACCTGCAGGGGGGTCGCTTCACAGGCGGTGAAGCAGGTCTGCAGGTGTCTGTCTTTCTCTCCCCCTCTCTGTCTGCCCCTCCTCTCTCCATTTCTCTCTGTCCTATCCAACAACGAACAACATCAACAATGGCAATAATAACAACCGCAACGAGGCTACAACAACAAGGGCAACAAAAGGGGGAAAAATGACCTCCAGGAGCGGTGGATTCATGGTGCAGGCACCGAGCCCAGCAATAACCCTGGAAGGAAAAAAAAAAGACAAATGAATAGTTATCAAGATGATGAACTCTGTTATGATGAAATTCTACATTCATATTAAGTCTGGAGGACCGAATGCAACAACAAAAGTAAGACATGTCATGATCTCATCTTGAGATTTGCAGTCTAATGTGTAGGTAAGTGACAGGATGGAAAAATAGACAACAGTGGCAATGCATTTTTATGATATTACCAATTCAAATACAAGTGTCAGATTTGTGTAGACCGCAATCATTTATTGGAATATGAGTGGAAGGCAATCTTTTTCAGCAAATCCTTCAGTGATTTTTAAGCAAAATAGCATGATGTTTTTCCGTGTGTGTATCAATGTACAACATTCAGTGATATTAAAATTATTTGATATTCAGTCATAACTTTCATATCAAAATTCATTTGGGCTTTGGATCCCAAATAACACTGTAAAATTGCATTTCTACTCCTGTTATTCCTACTTTAATATGTTCACTCTCAACAACAGGCAAAACCCAGGTTGTCAGCATACAGGAAAATCATGATTTCATCCATGCTAATCCAACCTTAAAACTATTTAAACTATGACTTGCATTCAATTTGTCACTCAAATAGCATGTACACTTAAAATAATTCACTATCAATTCTGTTAAAGAAATTACTGATCACTCTTCTTATGGCAAATATATGAGAAATTTTGTTAATGGAATCTGCAGGAAAGACTAATGCAAAATCCCTTTGCTGTATTTGACTTTTGTATATACACTTTAAAATATATTTACGTATTTTGAAGAAAGATAAAAGAAAGAAAGGGAAACTCTGTTGAATCGTGTCATATGGTGCTGTTTGAAACTGAACCTGGGTCTGGGAGTCGGCGGTAGCGCAGCGGATTAAGCGCACGTGGCGTAAAGGGCCCGGCTTAAGGATCCGGGTTCCAGCTCCGGCTCCTCACCTGCAGTGAAGCAGGTCTGCAGGTGTCTATCTTTCTTCTCTCCCCTTCTCTGTCTTCCCCTTGTCTTTCCATTTCTCTCTGTCCTATCCAACAACAACATCATCAACAACAATAATAACTACCACAATAAAACAACAAGGGCAACAAAAGGGAATAAATAAATATTTTTTAAAAAGAAGAAATTGTACCTGGGTCAAGGCTTACGTGAATCTAGTTAAGCGTTCACAGTGTTATAGCAGAATCTGCTTGTATTTTTCACATAAAAACTTAACATCAGTCAGCTTCTGCCACATTACACAAGCCCCTGGTCCCTCTTGCAGGGTGGAAAACTCTCATGAGTGTCGAGGCAGGGCTGCAGGTGTCTCTCTGTCTCTCTCCCTCTCCATTTCTTCCTCCTCTCGCAATTTCTCTCTGTCTCTATTCAATAATAAATCATAAGAGAAAAGAAATTGAACGGTGCGTGTGCTGAGAGCTCAGAATTGCAAGTCTGGCGCGCTACCATTATGCTATCTCTTATACTAACACGTACACTTTAAAAGGCTCCCCAAACACAGTGTTATAGCAGAATCTGCTTGTATTTTTCACATAAAAACTTAACATCAGTCAGCTTCTGCCACATTACACAAAAGTATCAAAACCATCCACCGTCGTGTATTTGACTGGAGCCTTTGTTGTTTCTGGTTCGATTAGTTGTGACTTCTGGAGTGAATCAGCGCAGTTAATATTTGATGACCTTAATCACATGCCTGTGGTTATTTGGAAGGTCTGCTGAAGCGAAGTCACTTCCACACATCTTGCTGTTGTTTGCTAGTCATCTGAGACAACAGAGAGAGAACTCGACCACATTTTTCTGCTAATTTATTTTACCTGGGCTTTTCCCTCTACCTCAGGGTCTTTCAGAGCAACAGGACTTGGTGATTATAGTTTGATTTGTCAAATCTTTGAAGGTAGTGCGGTAGCCATAAGACTGAATCTTTCTTTCACTGGCCAATTATTATTACAACTTCCCTTTATTGACTCTAGGTCTCAGGCTAAGGAGGAGGTGAGTTTTGGAACAAGTTAGACATCTTCACTTGCACTTGAAAATACACTTATCTTTCTTGCACCAACTGTTGTCTCTTGAATTTAATTGGCTTTTCAAGTGGTGACCACAGAAAGTCAGGGCTCAGTAGCAATCTGATTTTGGAACACAAGAAGGAGTCCATCCTTCAAAATGGAGATCTTGATAAAACAGGTTGAGGAAACATTGGTGTAATGCACTGAGGCAAAAAAAAAAAGAGAGAGAGAGAGAGAGAGAGAGACAGAGCTGTTTAAAAGAGACAAGCATCTGATGGTATGTCAAGGTGGACAGAAGGTGAGTTAGTCCCCTCTAACAGAGACTTTTTGACTCTGTGGGTAAAAAAAGAAAAAAAAAACAGTGCTAGAACAGGATCATAGTGGGATCATCTCCACTACAGAGATGAAAAAATGAACCCAGCCTATAACTGAATAGAGTGATATAGTCCCTATCTGCAAAGATTTCCTGTTGTCACTGATGGAAAAATATTGTAATACAGGGCAAAAGTCTATGTGGAAGAATATATATGGATTGCTTAATCCATAATAAGATATTCTGTGGATATAAACATTATGAGTATTTACTCATACGATCAGTTTAAGAAATACATAACCCATAGCAAACCAGTACTACATGTTATAGTACTTCAAAAATAATGAGTAATAATGCCTCTATAGTACACTGTCGAGTCTAATAAAACACACAGTAGAAGACGTACAATTCGGTCATTGTCTTTGTTTCTTAAATCTGATCTTTATTTATTTATTTATTTTTTAATTTTTTAAAATTTATTTTATTTATTCCCTTTTGTTGCCCTTGTTGTTTCATTGTTGTAGTTATTATTGTTGTTGTCGTTGTTGGATAGGACAGAGAGAAATGGAGAGAGGAGGGGAAGACAGAGAGGGGGAGAGAAAGACAGACACCTGCAGACCTGCTTCACCGCCTGTGAAGTGACTCCCCTGCAGGTGGGGAGCCGGGGTTCGAACCAGGATCCTTATGCCGGTCCTTGTGCTTTGCGCCACCTGCGCTTAACCCGCTGCACTACAGCCCGACTCCCTAATCTGATCTTTAATACAGTAATTGGACATCAGTCTTCATCATCTTCTACCTACCTCTCTGTGCCTCTGGAATCCACACCTCACTATCAAAAATAGAGATGTCAGCTTACGTCCAGTATTTCAGATCACACTTGCCAACAGTTGTGTGAAATATCTATTTGTGATTACGTTTACAAGATATGCATTCAAACCCCTCCCCCATTGATTATCTATTTCAGCAGCAGTGTGATGGACAAACTACAGGCCCAAAATGATCTAATCTGTGGTATGCATTCCAAAGCATAGAGCACATTCTTTATTATTATATAAGGAAGATGTGTACACTATTATCAGATACTACTGGTTACTTTTAATTTGTCTTAAGTGACAGATTCGTTTTCCATATTAGAATAAAGCATATTACACATTTTTTATAATTATTTTAAAAAATTGAAAATGATGGGGCCTGGTGGTGACATATCTGGTTCTGCACATGTTACAATGTGTGAAAAGAACCCAGACTCAGGCCCCCCTCTCCCCTTCTTCAGGCAGGGAGAAAGCTTTGTTAGTGGAGAAATAATGTTGCCAATGTCTCTCTCTCTCTCTGATATTCCTACCCTCTCTTGGTTCTCTCTGTCTCTATCCAATAAGCAATAAATACAATAAAAATAAAAATTGAAAATAATTGTATTTAGATTTATAGCCCTGTCATTGTAAGATAAATGGCTACTTCCGCATTTTAAACTTTAAATCTTCTTTAATACTTCTTGCTAAAATTCAAATGCTACTTCAACTAAAATTATTGCTGAAAATTATCAAGAATATTTTTGACTTATTTTACATTCTCTCTTTTTATTGTTGTCCCTATTATATTGCCTCTTATTCAATCCCAAATCCACAATATACATAATACAGAAACTATTTATAAATGCACAAACAAATCTTTTCTCTTTACTGTTCTGTGGACTAAAATAATAACTCATCAAGAGAAGCTTAGGCAAGCAGTTATTTGCAAGTCACAAAATATCGTGTCTACTAAATGATGATGATTTCATAATATCATGCATAAATTTATTTTCAGTTTTGCCGTGCTGGTATATTAATACTTACTCAGTGTTTTTGGTGGGTGAGGACAGATAAATATAGGTGTCCAGAAAAAAAATAATGGTGCCTAGATATTTATCCCTATAATAATTAGCATTCATTCAGCAAATATGTTAATCTCTTGCTATGTTCCAAGCACTTAGTTGAAGACTTGAATCAAAGGGTCTCTAAAATATAATGAAGAGACAACATCGTAAAGGATCATGAGGGTGGAAAAGAGAAATCATCTTACTGGGGCTGGGGTATATTGTTCTAAGAAAGATTCCATGACAGGGGGCTTGCTGGTGGTGCACCTGACTGAGTGCACATGTTACAATGTGCAAGGATCAGGGTTCAAGCCCCTGCTCCCCACCTGCAGGGGGAAAGCTTTGCAAGAGGTGAAGCAGGGCTGCAGGTGTCTCTCTGTCTCTCTCCCACTCTATCACTCCCTTCCTTCTCGATTAGAATGGCTTTGCCGCCAAGAGCTCGGTTCCTGGGTCATCTCTCTCTCTCTCTCTCTCTCTCTCTCGTTGCTAGCCCAACATCTTTGTTTCTAACAAATCTTCCCTGGCGATATCAGAAAATTGTATTTTAAATGATTTGACGGTGATTATAGGGTTATAATGTATGAACAGGACCAATTTCAATAAACTTTATCATACACTAATTTTACCTTTTTAAATTTATTTTTACTGCTTTGGTTTGCAGTACTATAAGATTACAAGAGAATATTTTTACTTACATTACTTAATTATGTATAAGCCCATATTCTGCATTTATAGAATACATATACATATTCTTAGAAAATATGACCAAACAAATGGGCGCCTCAAAAATATATTTATATATAATTGGCTATTCAGATTGATAACTGAATACTATCTAAAATAGCTATTCTTATATTAATTGATAACATTCTTGTATCATAAACTGATTACAGATACCTGTAATCAGCTACCTGGAAACTTTGTCACCTCACTTGGCATATCTTAGTTAAATTATTATTATTAATTATTACTGTTCTAGTTAGTAATAAGCAAAAATGGAGATAATTATAGCATTACCTTATGGAAACACTATGTCAATCGAATAATATTGTGCATACCAAGTACTGAACGCAGTTGCTTTTCGTACTGTAAAGGCTTATTAACCATGAGCTGTAATCATACCAGCTGAAACGTGCTTGAAGTGTCTTGACAAACTAACACTCAAAATGCTTCACCCTTTATCTCCAACCTCTTCTGACAACGAGAAGCCCCACCACGCTGCTGAAATTCACATGAAGATACTTCAAATGTTTTGTGAATCTGTAATTAGCTCATGAAATTTATCATTTTAGTATTCATTTCACAGAAATAATTTATAGATACCAGTATTGCAAATATATATTTGCTTTACATAATGTGTTCATTCTGTGTGTTCATTTTATTTTACCATTATCAGAAAGTGAACATTTTATGAACTGGCTAGTGTATATACTTGTTTAACAGTATATTATTTTTTTAATTGATTTGATTTGATTTTTATATTTATTTTCCCTTTTGTTGCCCTTGTTTTTCACTATTGTTGTAGTTATTATTGTTGTTGTTCAAGACAGAGAGAAATGTAGAGAGTAAGGAAAAATAGAGAGGGAGAGAGAAAGATAGACACCTGCAGACCTGCTTCACTGCCTTTACCAATTTTTCTTTTTCATTTTCTGGAAATGAAGGTCACCAATACACAGATCATGACTAATAACAAAGGTATAGTCTGTCCGTTGCTGGCAAAATAATATACTTTGCTTTCCAGTATCTTTCTGGATATGTCCCCAAGCTTTGTGACTCCACCAACCCAGTCCAACATGAAATTAAGGTGACTTAGGAAGGTTTTGCACAATTTAAAAGATATTTCTTTATGCTCTTAGTCTATTCTGCTGATCCAAGTTAGACAATATAGATAAGGACAATATAGACAAGAAGCATGTCTCAGCAGTCAGATGGAAGATGAACTTGGAAGGGGCTGGGTGGTGGTGGTGCACATAGGTCTGCAGGTGTCTCTCTGTCTCTCTCCCTCTCTGTCTCCCCCTACCCTCTCAATTCTGGCTGTCCCTATACAATAAATAAAGATAATTTTTTAAAAAAGAAGAAACTAGGATGCAAAACCATGCCTTAGGGAGCCTTTGTTTCATGCAAGCAGCTGATCTATTCCATTCATTAATTCTCTTTCTACTAGTGGACACAGAGACCATCACCAGATATATCTCTTTTGTCTAAGGTACTTAGATGGTCTTACTATCTATTGAAAGCTAGCATGTGCATCTATGAAACGTGACTAAGGTACAATATAAAGTCAGATTTCTTGATTTGCCAGTCTACACATGAACATACAAGTTTAACTTTGAAGTTCATTCATTACTGCTTATTCTTAGTGTTTATAACATCTGATACAAATTCAAATTATGAGTGTCCTTAACTAAACTATTTCTATAAACAAACCAGTTAATGTAATCAGTTCCATTTCAGGTATGCAATTATTTTAAATGACTTTTTTTTTCATTGTTGTTGTTGTAGTTATTACTGTTGTTGCTGATGTTGTCGTTGTTAGATGCGACAGAGAGAAATGGAGATAGGAGGTGAAGACAGAGAGAGGGAGAGAAAGACAGACACCTGCAGACCTGCTTCACCACCTGTGAGGCGACTCCCCTGCAGGAGGGGAACCAGGGACTCGAACTGGGATCCTTAATGCCAGTCTGTGCCCTTTAAGTCATGTGCCCTTAACCCACTGTGCTACCGCCCAACTCCCTAGAGATTCTTTTTCCTGATGGTTTTCGGGTGACTCTGTAAGCCCGGAAAGCTGTGTGTGTGTGTGTGTGTGTGTGTGTGTGTGTATGTGTGTGTTACTCTTTTGTCATGTAATTTACATCTAAAACTATATCACTGATGAATTCCTGAAGCAGAATAAAGTTGAGTCATATTCATAATAAGATAAATAATAGATCTCATTACTAAACCCAATTTGTACATTTCTACCTTCTCCCTTTCATTACTGAATTTATCAAAGTAAATTTAGTCCAAACAGGGATTAAAACTAAATTCTTAATTGCATCTAGCAACAAAGGAAATTTATTCTGGGCATGCAATCAATTTGGTCCCCCTGCAAATATGTGTCTCCTGACTTTAATTCTTAGATATCTATTTTTTTTTCCTCCAGGGTTATTGCTGGGCTCGGTCCCTGCACCATGAATCCACCACTCCTGGAGGCCCTTTTTTCCCCCTTTTGTTGCCCTTGTTGCAGCAGCCTCATCGTGGTTATTATCATTGCCATTGTTGATGTTGTTTGTTGCTGCACAGGACAGAGAGAAATGGAGAGAGGAGGGGAAGACAGAGAGGGGGAGAGAAAGATAGACACCTGCAGACCTGCTTCACCACCTGTGAAGCGACTCCCCTGCAGGTGGGATGCTGGGGGGCTGGAACCGGGATCCTTACGCTGGTCCTTGTGCCTTGCGCCACATGCACTTAACCCACTGCGCCACCACCCGACCCCCTAATTCTTAGATATCTATTTATGTCTTTCTTTTCAGAAATGTCCTGTATGTCCATGATACATATGGTAGCATGGTCCCATACCTACCCTTATTAGAACTGAGTCTCATTTTTCTAATGACTTGTAAGTACTACCCTGCACTGGTGTCTTCTAATTCATTATTTCTACAATCCACAACCAGCCAAGTGTCCTATGCTTTACATTGGTTTGTTCTAGCCCTCCCCCACCAAGAGAATTGGATGAGTCCTGTTAATTTCGTGGGCCTGCTTGGCCCCACCCCAAGGAACCCCGGGAGAGGGTTCCTGAGTTCGAGAGTGCCAGAGTTCCTGAGTTCCTGAGTTAGACAGAGTTCCTGAGTTCCTGAGTTAGACAGAGTTCCTGAGTTCCTGAGTTCGAGAGTTTCAGGGTTTCAGAGTAAGAGAGAGTGCCAGAGAGACAGAGTTCCTGGGTTCCTGAGTTCCAGAGTAAGAGACGGTTCCTGAGTTCGAGAGTAAGGGAGAGTGCCTGTGCCGCCGCAAAGAGACAGCGGAGTTCTGTTTGGTGATTAGTTTGTCTTAGTTTATGAATCGTTGTTCCTGAATAAAGAAATACAGCTTCCCTGCCCAGCCTTTGTCTCCGCGTCTCTGTTACCCGCCGTGAAGCAAGCCAGGCCGGCAAGAGCCTCTGAAATTTTAACAACAGCCAAACTTTGTTTTATTTTGATGGCTAGAGACTTGAAAACAACTAAAGTAATTTTACATCTTTTGTTTGCTTGGCTCTCTGAAGTGTCCAGGGCTTTGTAAAACAGTTTAAAATATAGCTATGATAGTTTTCTCAAAGTATGTTTAAAAGTGTCTCATAAATGACTTGTTCATATTGTTCTACCTCACTAATACAGAACACCCCAGAATAAAGGGGCCATTTTTTTTTAACTTCCGTGAAGTAAAACTTTTTAGGTTTTAATAGGCTAAACGGTTCCAAAAAAAAGTTATTTGCCTTTTTAGTTTCCCATTTCCAGTTTCATGAGCAACTTACAAAAGGCTTCTACAATATTCACAATTACACTTACAGTTTTCCTCCCGCAACTAATTGAAGATACTGAACTTGCACCCACAGGCAGCCACAGTGACCGCAGAGTGACGAGGAAGTGCCTGCAGCCCTCAGTAGTGATTCATTATGCCTGAAATGTTAGCAATTAAACTTAATGGAGGGGAAATAGGCTTCTCTTTATAAGTGGTTGTCTCCTTTTTTTCCATTGATTCAACCACATTATTACAGACAAATAAGAATATTTTTCTTTAAAATTCACTATTTAATTCAAGTGTCTGCTAACTCAAGTGAACACAGATTAACTGAAATGACAGTTTTCAGCAGTATTTAGAGAAAGGAGAGATTACTGCTCACTTAGATTTTGGAAACCACAAACTATTAAATGAGGACTAAGGCAGAGAAAACCTGAATGAAGTAGTGTAGCCAAATACTAAAAAATAGTAATAATAATGTAAACACGCTATGGAAAAATCCAATTCCAAAATGACATTATAGAGACCATAAAACATAATTCCTATGCAAATATGCATTTTTGATCAGACATTTCCTTGCATATAATTTAAATAGGAAGTAAAGAGAAAAACAAACCCAGTTAAGTAGGTAATTCATAAAAAACTCTAAACAATCATCAGCTAAGCTAGCATTCAAATTGTATAAGAAACCTTTAAGTTAACAAGGATTCCATGAAACCCAAAGGTAAATGTAGCCGCACATCACTGTTACCTCTGTCTCTTTCACCTCCTTTTAGTCATATACAACATGAGTGTATTGTTGAAGCATGGGGCCCACTGTCCTGGAAAGTCCAGGCCATTGTTTCCATGAGGCCCAAGCAGGTTGACCCCCAACTCTCCCTTTGGGTTGAGACAAGGGCAGGTTCTCCTGACCTCCTGAACTAATGATGGACGGCTTCTCCGGAATGGGGGCTACCTTTCTGCACATGCCTCTCCTCTCCCCATAAAACAAAGGCCATGAATTACTGTACATTGTGTTTGGCCTAACATGAAAGCCACCACATACATTCTTGCCCAGCTACTCCCCACCTCCCCTCACCCTGAGGTGCCTGTAATTTACCCCCCGGGGGAATTCTGCATTGTGATGCTTGTGATAAACCTTGTATGGTAATTCTTCACTTGTGATCAAATAGTTTGTAGGTCAAAATACGGCTGTGCTTTGTGTTGCTCTGTGTTTGGGTTAACCTTGACTTTCTACCTGGGTAATAGGTATATGTACTTGCTTTATCTTTTAATAAAAGGGTTGTCCCACTGAGGGTCTCCCAAAGCTGACTGCCTTGTCTCTCTGAGAACTTTTCCCTCAGCATGTGGAGCTTCCCAGGACCCCCAGGGGACTGCTTTGACCTCTTCCTACCAATGGCTGGGAGAACGTGCAGGACCCAGAGTGGCTGGCCCTACAGATTTGGCAACAAGGACCTGGGCCTTTGACCTGTCATGACCAAGGAATTCTAGTGAGTGATCTCTGTATAGAAGGATTGCCAGTGTGTACAATGTCCCCTGAGAGGCTAGGGTCTGGTGTACTGTAGACAATGTCCCCTGGGAAGCAGGGAAATTGTGTATTTATTTTCTAAACTGTCCATTTTATTTTCAAACCACTTTATATTCCTCAGACCAACCTGTTGCATGGGATTGAGTATGATGTGAAGTAATTGCGGGTTTTCTGGCCAGGTGTTGCCCAAAGGCTTCACATTCTCTTCTCGGTCCTCAACCATCCTTCAGGGTGTCAGGAGTGTCTGATTTATACTCTCAATATCTTCATTCAACCTGGGTACTCCGTTGGCCAGTAAAAGCCATTAGGATGGTCACCAGTCATCTTAATACAGAGGATAGGCTTCATAGACCATATGAGGTGGTGGTATCCATCATGAGTAGGTTTATGAACAGTAAGCTTTCCTTCATGCTCATACCATACACCATAAGAATTCCCATTGTATTGATTCAAAATTAAGAACAATGAAAAATGTACCTCTTTTTGGTTTTGCTTAGTGATAAATATTCACTTTTGCCTCATGGTCAAATTCTCATTATTGGCAACTTAAATAGTTCTAAGAATTTAGATCTCATTGTTTCAGAGTTTAGAATTAGAGTTTGTAATTTTTTAGTCAAATTATTGATGCAACTTTGAGGTGGAGAGAAACTTGAATTCTCTGAAAAGATAAAGACATTTTGACTTCAGCTGTAGACAATCACTTCTAAATATCAGTGCATTTTCAGATATTTAGAAGTGATTGTCTACAGCTGAAGTCAAAATTTTAATCATGAAAGTGCTCCGTATGGGATTTAAAATACTCTACTCATAATTTTTTTAGGGTGGGCAGGTGACTTTGTTCAGTGGTAGAGCACAGGCTTTATATACATTGAAGTCACAAGTCTAATTCACAGAACCACATATTATCAGTGCTGAGCAGTTCTCACTCGCTTGGTCTCATAAGAATGAAACAAACCAAAAAATTAAACTTTTTGAAAAAAGAGAAGTCCATTATGTGATTTTAATGATCTTAATTCTTAAGACATACCATTAATGTCATAATGGTATGATAAAAATATTGAATAAATATCTTATAAATAAATAAATACAACCATTTACAAGACCAGTCTCTCACACAAGAGCAATACAATAGTTCTTCCAACCAGTAGGAATGTATAGAATTAATCCTTAAGTGTGAGCTCAGATTCTTTTTCTTAATAAGCACTGGTCTTATACAGAGTCTTACACATAAAAGGTGTGTACTCTTACACTTTATTGATGTGCCACCTTCAAGATAGGGATCTTGTGTGAGAGAGCATACAGGCTTGAGAGAAAACAAAGCATCAATCCAACATTCCTGGAGTTATACTTGTTGTGTTATTCTCTGTCTTGTGGTGTGAAAATCGAACTCAGAGCCTCCTACATAATATGCTGGGCTACTCACTCCCTACTGTCAAGTTTCATTCATTTTTTTTTTTTTTTTGAGATTATACCTTGTCCTCTCTTGCTATTTTGTTCTATTTTAAAAAATATTTCTTTCATTTACTTGTTTAACAAGCAGTTACCCAAGATATCTTAAGCTAGACATTTGCCCCACACATCTTAGATATAGATGAAAAAAAAAAAAAAAGGGACACTTTTCCACCATCCATTATTAGACGAAACAAAGTGATATGTTACATGGTGTAAAGTTCTTCTTCTTCTAGTGTTTGCCCTTCTTCCGTAGCCAGTCAACAGCGTCAGGTTGAAATCTGTCAGGAGCTGCTTGTTGCTGGCTTTGAAAGTGACTGGGATCCATGTGGATTCAGTTGGCTAGGAAGGATCATCAGTTTCCCCAATGAATGGGTACTCACGGGATGCACCATGAGAAGGTCGATCCAATGCATCCCATGGTGTAAAGTGAGAATAAACAACAGACTCAAGAGATTAGATCTGGCAGTGGTGCAATTGAGAGGGCTGATCATTATTGTAATCGTGGACACTTATTATAATAATGAGGACACTTTTCTACCCATGAGACCAGAGGATTCGTTACCTCAAGTAATAATAATTAAACATTCTCTGGTGGTCAGAGATCCACACATGAGCAGATTCATTTCACCTTTACAAGCACATAGACATGGGTATTTATCCCACACAGCTATTAATTACCTATGGCTTTTCCCACGATTAATTAAATGTGGTCTTGACCTTTGTCTTTTCTTTGCTTCATGTTAGACTTTGAGCCCAGCCCAGCCACTATTCAAAAAGGGATTTTCTAACCTCTCTTCGGTTATATTCAATTACATTTTTGGATTTTCATGTTTCCCCTCCTTTTGGTGAGAAGTTCAGAGTTCTAATGTGAACTCAATCACTATCCTTTTCTTATTCAGTCATTTGTAGTTGAGAGGGTGTTCTGTTTTGCAGCTAGACACATGATTCCACAATGCATATTTGGCATTTTAAGGTCATCATTTCTGCTTAAACAAACAAACAAAAAAATCAAGCATTATCTCAGACAGGTGTTCATAATCCTGATTACATGTTTGCATCAACTTTGAAAATATTCATACCTGGATCCTACATCAAGAGTTTCATTAACTGGTCTTACCCTGGGGGTTCAGGCAACAGTATTTATTTATACATTTATTTATTTATAGTCAAAACACTGCTCGGTTCCATTTTATGACTGTGCTGAGGATTTGAAACTACGAACACAGAGCCTCAGGTGTGAAAGTCATTTGCATAACCATTATGCTGTCTCCCCAGCCCCAGGCAATGATACTACACAAATGTTTTTGTTGTTTTGTCCAAAAGTTAACAGAATCTGAAAAGAGGCCTTTTTGTGTTTCTTCCCCCTCTAATTGAGCCAATACTGTCAGAGTAACATGAGGCATTTTATAAATGCAAAAATCTCTGGTCTATTGAGTTAACTATGCACTTTTGAAAACTCCCATCTAAGAACCATTGCTCTAGATACACACTTTTCTTTTGCAGATAAGGTAACCAGGAGTGGAAACCTTAAATCATTTGCTCACAAGAAAGACGGGAAAGAGCTATGGTGAGAAGCTAGCAGTTAGACTGCTCAATCTGCATCTGCATCATTTTGCCACACATGTCCCTCTGCACAAAGTCTGTCAGTTTTGTAAGTGAGTAGACCCTTGATACAAATTGGGGAAACGATCTGTGTGTGATCTGTTTAAGGAAAATACGTTCACACTGTTTTAAAAAAAATTATACAATACTTTAAGTAGGTGTCACTTGAAATATTTAAAGATCTTGAGTAATACAGAGTCAAAGTCAGCATTACTTAAGCAATATATAGAATTTGTTTATCATAAAGATATTACTTTGTGCTTTTTATTAGAGAGAGGGGGGAGGGCAAGAGCATCATTATTGAATCTGTGATGCTGGGGATCAAACTTGACCTCATTCTTGAAAGCCTAATGCTTTATTCATTGCTCCAACTCCCAGACCTACCACACATAAAGATATTGTAGAAACATTTAGAAATATGTATACATATCAAGTAATGTGGTTTCCATAATGTATATTTATTCTATGCTGTTTTTATTCATTCTTTTTTTTTTTTTTACCAGAAATCAGAATAAAAGCAAATTTCTTGTATCGGTTACATATATCACCAACTTGAGGAAGCTAAGTTAGTTCCAATGCTATTTTGCTTTCAAGGAAATGATTTGCGGCTAAAAACATTGGCTTGGACAGACTGCATATAGAGTTATCTAAGAAAACACTTTTCATCTTTTGTGACAAAATCCATCTGTGAGATTTTTTTTTAACCTATGCTCTAGCTATCCAGCAGCACCTATTACCAAAAGCAAAGTTCTCTGAGCTGAAAGCAGGTGGCTTTGTTAATAATGATTCAGAAACCAATGACTTTTTTAGGGTATATTTCAATTTCTCAGTTGAAAGAAGGAATAATGCTTACCACTCAACTGTATCACAAACACTCACAAACACTTATAACACAGTTGTAAGTTATCAAAGAGCAGACCTATCTATGCTTAGGTTACAATTAATTTACAATCAAATAATTCCATCATTTATCCTAATTTAAAATAGAGTAAAATGTTCACATGTAAAAATACAATATATATAGTATAGTATATTGTAGTAACATAGTAGCATTTTCTTTTTAAAAGAATGTTGGGTTATGAAAGCAGTTCTTTTGATTCTGGTTAAGAACTTTTCTTTTTTGTTTTTCCATTTTACCTCAATCAAAATTCAAAACCGAGAGGTAATTTTCTCTAAGACAGTGTCATTTGTGACATATGAATGATTAATAAACTTCATTGATTTAAGGCAGAATCTCTTTTTAGCAGTTGTACCTGGTACAAATTTATTTTACATCAAACATATTTCTCAAAAGTATGTTTCATTCATATCCTTGACTCTACATTCATATGATTTTTTATAATAATTTTCTTTATATTCAATTCTCATACTTTTTTTTACCCTGTGATATGCCTTCTTGTTAGAATCTTAATAATCCCATTAAAATATTTCTAAGTCACAGGCTGCAAATTAAAAATCTCATTCTGTTCATTTTAGAACAAACACAAAATGCCCCTACAGATAAAAGTTGACTCTTCAGTCTTGGGGAAGTATGATTGAAATGCCAAACCGGAAACTGATATCCAAGTTTTGTTCCATATTTTTAAATTAAAAATACGTGTAAACGGCTTTGTATGCAAGCTAGCATTAAAAAAAATAACTTAAAAATTGTAAATGAATTTCTCAACAGTGCATTTACTAATTACAGAACACAAGAAAAGAGAAAGAGGGAATAGACTTGAGAAATGATGAGAGAAAAAGTCTATTTGTGGAGAACTGGAGAACAGAAAAGGGAGTAGTTTGGGCAGACAGCATTTTAGAATGGCAAAGAGGCAGTAGTTAGAAGCATACATTGATTATGGTGAGTGGGAGAAAAGGGATGCTTTACACATCTCTGCTTATACATAGTGGCCCTAACAAATTACATTAAAATAGCATTATGGTTGAATCAAGAAATTCACAGTTGAGGATGAAATATACCATATGTCCTCAATACCTACACCCAGCAGGGAGCATGAAGACAGACATTAGGCCAACTCCCTGTTGCGTCTAGGTACTGGAGGACATATGTTGCCTTTCACTCTTGACTAACGTTTCCTTCCTTTTATTGTTTCCTGGAGCAACTGGATGTCTTGAGAAAGTTGTTCTTCAGTCTAAAGAAATCAACTCTCTACCACCATCAACACACAGATTTATGCAGCGATGTCTTGCTCAAAGTGAGTTTTCATATATATCACTGTACTTGGCGGTAAATAAATACCATGACTAATCAGTCTGGGAAGAAGTTAAACATATGCTGGTGATAATGTCACTGTATTTGGGCTGCAAATGGGAACAAGGTGCTATCTCTAAATTAAAGATAGACGTAAACAACGGAGTCAGGCGGTAGCACAGCGGGTTAAGCAAAAGTGGCGCAAAGAGCAAGGACCAGCATAAAGATCCTGGTTCGAGCCCCGGCTCCCCACCTGTAGGGGAGTTGCCTTTTTTTTTTTTTTCTTTTTGCCAGAACTGTGAATGCACTGCTCTAAGAGGCAAATTTTCCCTTTCTCTTTTAATTTTATTGGATAGAACAGAGAGAAACTGAGTAGGGGGAGGTAGCTAGAGAGGGAGAGAGAATGGTAGACACCTGTAAACCAGCTTCACTATTCATAAAGCTTTCCCCCAGGCACGTGGGGAAAGGGGAGTCAAACATGGGGCCTCGTGCATGGTACTTGTGAACTTAATAGAATATAATTCTATTTGATGTTTCTAAATTTTATGTATTTACTCAACTTGTAGTATTTTGAGGTTTATACAAAAAGATAAAAGTTTTACTCCATTTAAGTTGCACTTTGAGGGTGTTCAGGAGTCCAGGTGATGGTCTACTGCTAGGGAACACATACATTTCCACGCCTGAGAACCCAGGTTCAAGTCCCTATTCTCCATCATATATTTAAAGAAAAGTGAAATGGCTGCTTAGAATGGTGACATTGTGCAGACATGGAACATTAGTGATAACCCTAGTGGAAAAAACAAAACAAACAAGAAAACAGGAGAGAGATAATTAATTAAGAAGAGAAAACAGGGAAGTAGGGCTATAGCGCAGTGGATTAAGCAGAGGTGGTGAAAAACGCAAGGACCTGCATAAGGATCCTGGTTCGAGCCCCTGGCTCCCCACCTGCAGGGGAGGCGCTTCATAAGTGGTGAAGCAGGTCTGCAGGTGTCTATCTTCCTCTCCCCCTCTTTGTCTTCCCCTCCTCTCTCCATTTCTCTCTGTCCTATCCAACCTCGACGACATCAATAACAATAGCAATAATAACTACAAGGAAAAACAACAAGGGCGACAAAAGGGAAAATAAATAAAAGAATTTAAAAATAAAATAAAAACAATAATAAAAAGAGAAAATAGAATGCATGCCAATCGCTAGCTGAAGTTCATTTTTTTCATTATGTGGTCTTGGCCAATTTTCCTAGCTTAAGCTATGAATAAGCCTTCCTAGGATGAATCGGCTGTATGAGACAGAATCTTTTTTGAAAAACTAAATGAGGAGATATATATATATATATACATATATATATATATATATATATGTATATATATATGCATATATATGAAGAAAGTATTCAAATGTACTGTGCATATGTTCAGAAATTCTCTCTATCTCCTGTCTTGTCAATCTGAGGTGCAAGGCTTCGGAGAGGCACCGTTTCCTGTGAACTGGTTAAGTTTTCCACTTGGGTGCAAAGACTCTCACCAAGGCTGGCCCAGAGTATTTTCTGAGAGAAAATGAAAATGAATTATCATAAGTTTTTGCAGCTATCTTTCCAAGAAATCTTTTCCTGGCCATATAGAATTGATTTAGAAACTTTTCAGGAATCTTCTGAGCTCTGTATTCCCTAACTTTCAGAGCAGAACCTAGCCCAGAGTAAACCAGGCATCTTATTCACAACAGCTTACTCATCCACTGAGAAAGAATTAGAATCCTGTCAGCTGATTCTCAATGGGGGGAGGGGGGGCCAACAGGTAGATTCAACTGAACAGATGGAATTCAAAATGAGTCACCAACATAGAAATCTATCAGTCTCACCTTTGCTAAATATTCTTTCAATAACTGTCAGGTTCCATTACTGTCATTCCCTCCTGGTGACTAGAGACAGGTGAACACTCTATTGTCCTCTTCCCAATAGTTTCATAATCAACTGGTAAGTGAATCTAGGTAGTGCTTCAGTGGAGAAAATATCTCAGAAACTTAAATAACTCAGACTTAAGTCCACTGAAGGTTGACTGAAGCCTCTGACATTCCCCTTGTTCGCCTTTCACGTGGAGATTGAGAATATAGTTAGTAACTTGGATATACCAGAGGGCAAAGAGGAAAAGTACTATGAAGTTTCCCAACATCAATTAAATGCTTCACAACACTCATAACTCACTCTCCACGAATACAACGTGCTGTGTGTCGTAGAAGTCAGAAGTATTTTTGACGTAAAGCACTGAAGATTGTCTCTGTATTTGACATGGAAAGAAAGTCTTAGCAAAACTTGCTAAACAGACCTATGACCGACCACCTGGGAGACCATGGAGATTAGCAAGGGGAATTTCACAGATGGTGTTGCGATGGTGTTCTGTCTTGGTTTATTTCTGCCCATCTCTTACCCTATATCTCCCTGTATGCATGAGGCCCTGGGTTCATTCCTTACAAATGCACGAAAATTAATTGACCTGGAATAATAATATAGAGTACGCAAATTTCAGTGCGAGCAAGCAATAGTTTAAAGAAAATTGTAGCCTTGTTCCCTGTCTGGGAAAATTATAACCCTAGAGACTTTCTGGGGGGGCAGGTGGTGGTGCACCTGGTTAAGCACATACACTAGAGTGCACAAGGACCCAGGTTCAAGCCCCTGGTCACCACTTGCAGGGAGAAAGGTTCACAAGTGGCAAAACAGGGCTGCAGGTATATCTCTGTCTCTCCCTCTCTACCTTCCCCTCCCCTCTCAGTTTTTCTCTGTCTTTCTTTATCCAGTAATAAATAAGTAAATAGGGAGTAGGGCGGTATCGCAGCAGGTTAAGCGTACGTGGCACAAAGAGCAAGGACCGGCGTTAACGATCCTGGTTCAAGCCCCCGGCTGCCCAACTGCCGGGGGGTTGCTTCACAGGTGGTGAAGCAGGTCTGCAGGTGTCTGTCTTTCTCTCCCCCCTTTCTGTCTTCCCCTCCTCTCTCCATTTCTCTCTGTCCTATCTAACAATGACGACATCAATAACAACAACAATAACTACAACAACAATGAAAAACAACAAGGGCAACAGAAGGAAAAATAAATACATAAATAATAAATTTTAAAAAGTACTACATTTAATAAATAAGTAAATAGACAAATAAATATTATTTTTTTAAAAAGACTTTCCAGTGGGAAGAAGTGTGTGAAGAATGACAAGTCTCAGAATCAGATAGAAAGAATATAGAGTCTGTTTGTGTTTTTCAAGAACCATATAATCTCATCATTTTCTCTGAATGTTTTATTAAGCAGTTTTAAGTTTACTAGCAGCAGATAAAAGCTGGTATCACAACCTGATCCACGTTAGTTTCTGGGACGCAAAGGAGAACTAGCAGTCCTGCTGGGCAGGAAGCATATGCCTTCTTAATTACTTGAAGCATTAAGTTACTTACAGCAGAATCAGGAACCATATGGCCCATTAGAATCAGAAGTCAGGCGGTAATGGAGACTAGGATGGCTGTGCTTTCTGACTCAAGGAAGATGCCATGCAGTGGGAGGATCTTTTTACACACTGAGAATCGGTGCAGATTTCCCTCTTTTCATTTGGCATGTCTCAAAGCTCTTCACATTATTTTAAGAATGGATGTGGTGGTGCACCACCTGCTTTGATCGTTCTGACCTAACTTGTCATAGTGCAATACCCACTTTAATCAGTTTGACCTCATTTGTCATATCTCTGGAGTGGCGCTTGTTAGATTGCAACATGGTGTCACTGTTTATTTGCTCACATAATTGGCTGTTCTTCTAAGGTTAAAGGCTCAGCTTATGTATCTGGGTTTGCCTATCTCCAGTTTTAGCAACCCTTCACTTAAATTTGAGGTTTCTCCCGTATCTGTTGAGCATGGAATTTGTTACATTCCTATACAAAATACCCAGCGTCTTAGAAAAGAGGAAATTAACTGTGAATATAATTTGACTTCTGTACATAAACGGTCTTTAAATAATGTAAGGGCACCAATACCACACTTGTAAAAACAAGTAAACACTTGTAAATATTCTGATATTCAGCATTTGTGTGTGTGGGGAGGGGGGGTTTGCATCTGTATAACTGCACCATTCTTAGCACTCTTATTTATCTATTTTCTTTAAATACTGGATAGAGACAGAAAGAATGAGAAACAAACAGAGAGAGAAAGAGAGAGAGAGAATCATCTCTAAATAATAATCCATATAGCACTGGCTGCTTGAACCCTAGTCCCCATGCATATTAAAGTGTATTTCTACCTGGTAAGCCTTCTCCCCAGCCCTTAAGTAGACGTCTAATATCAAACACGTGCCATGTAATGATGTGTCAAACATCATTACAGTAATCACAATGTCACATGTTATGTAAGAAAATGGACAAGGACACAAATTTACTAAGAGTTCTTTGAAATAAATGTGCATTTTCACTAACTATTGGATCACGAAAATCCATGCTTAAACATTTGTGAACACAGTATGTATTGTGTGTGCATGTTACATGTAGGCAACAAACAGTACTTTGGTAATATATATACTTTTGAAGACAATAATTTTGAAAGGTGTCCTAGTACAGGACTCTGATAAAAAAATTTTTTTGAAAGGTAGACATGTAGGAAAGACACAATTTGGTTCCACTATGCAAATTTATTGATTGCATTTTATTGCTCCGTGCTAAATGTTATCAAATCACAGCACTCAATAGTTTCATTTAATTTCATTTGGGGTTATGAAAATATAATATTGGGTCAGGTGGTGGCGTACTTAGTTAAGTGCTCACATGACAGTGCACAAGGACCCAGGTTCAAGCTCCTGGTCTCTACCTGCAGGGGGCAAACTTCACAAGTGGTAAAGCAGGGCTGCAGGTGTCACTCTCTCCCTCTCTCTCCCCCCTCCCCTGTCAATTTCTCTCTGTATCTAGCTAATAATAAATAAATAAAATTATTTTTTAAAAAAGAAGAAGAGGAAGAAAATTTAATGCTTCTGAAATAAATTCCCAATTTCACTGTTATACCAGCCCAGGAGTCTGAAGTATGAGTTGTCTGTGTAAGTTATATTTACGTATCTATATTTATATTTATGTTGGTTATTTGATTGATTATAAGAATGCAATGGACAATGTGAACCCATGGTGACTGTATTGTGACTACCATATTGAAGATGCCAAAAGAGATGAAAATGATGAGAATTATTCTGCAAAGGAGATGCATGAGGAAAAGGTTTCTCAAATACAAAGCATTATGTACACCACTTAATATTTGTGTTGCTCTCTAAAATGAAAACTTGATCTCACATTTTAATGTATTCTCAAATACTGATTTTATTTTCAAATATACCTTTCTGAATACTGAAAAGTAGCTATTCCTGTGAAGTAGTTCAACACGTTTTTGTCTTGTTCGCTTTATTTTTTAGAGTATTTTTAAAATTATATTTACTTGGATAGAGAGAGCCAGAAATTGAAAGGGAAAGGGGTGATAGGGAGGGTGACAGAAGGACACCTGAAATACTGCTTCAGCACTTGCAAATCTTTCCCCTTACAGGCGGGGACCAGGGGCTTGACCCTGCACATTATAACATTGTGTTTGTTTTTGATTGAGACAGAGAGGGCAGAGAGATAGAGAGTAAAAGAGACCTAGCACTGTTACTTCCTTCCATGTAGTGAGGGCAAAACTCTAGCCTGGGTCTCTTGCACGTGGCAGAGCAGCACACTCTCTAGGCAAGCTATTTTGATGACTCAAATAACAAGCTTTTTAAAGACCAGTATGGAAAACTTAGATTGCTGTTACCATAATGACATCTTGTATAGGGTGAGGAATTAAGAAAATTGAATGAGGCACCAAGGTCTCTATGATCGGTTTTGAGTTCTGAGAATCAAAAAAGTTAGTTCTTACTGCCTTAAGGCTGAGTGTGAGCTGCGACTCACAAAATGCACATCTCAGGGGGTGGGAGGTGGGCACCTGGTTGAGCGCACATGTTACAATACACAAGGACACAGGTTCGAGCCCCCTGGAAGGGGAAAGTTACAAGAGGAAAGTTTTTATGAATGGTGAAGTGGGTCTGCAGGCATCTCTCTTTCTTTCTCCCTTTCTATCTCCCTCTTCCCTCCTGATTTTTTGGCTGTCTCTATCCAATAAGTAAGGAAGGATAATTTAAAAAAAAAAAAAAGAAGGAAAAACAAAATGCAGATCTTAGAATTCTCATTCTCATCCCCCACCTTTTTCATTTGTCTTTGTTTTTGTTTTATTTTCATTGATATAGACAAAGAAGCAAGGAAAGAGTGAAAGCGACCACAGTACCAAAGCTTCCTTCAATGTGGTGAGGGCCAGGCTTGAACCTGTATCCCACGCGTGGCAAAGCAGCACAGTGTCTAAGTGGCTGGGACTTCCCTGGTAAGTTCCCATTCCCATTTCAATTTTAGATCAAATGGTCCCATCTGGTGAGGACCATCCAGGCTTTTAGGGAACATGAGTTGCTGCCTACAGCACAATGTCCTATAGGTTCTCAAAGTCACAAGTGCTTACTCTCCTCCTGAGATCGTAGTTCTCCAAATGTAGAGAAGATGTTTCAGTTGCCTTTGTATCCCTAGCACTTAGCATTTACTTAGCATTTTGCCTTTCAGAAGAGAAGCCCTGCTAAGTAAAAATATGTGTATTTCATAGTGGCCAATTTACAACAGATACAGACTGTCAAAAGTACGTGTCTGCAAATTTCAGCCCAAGTAAATAAAAACAGAGTAGAAACTGTTGGCAGATGTCGCTGTGAGACTGTGACCTCAACATGACCTATGAGTCTGATCCAGGCAATTGGGATTCTCTCGTTCCTCCTTTGTCCTCGTTTCACAAGTCTTCCCACACTTGAACTTGCCCCCACACAAGAAAAAAAAACCTGTAGAAAATCTATGCTGTTGGGGCCAGGTGGTGGCACACCTAGTGAGCACACATGTTGCCATGCACAAAGACCTTGGGTTCGAGGCCCAGGTCCCCACTTGCAGAGGAAAGACAGAAAGAAATTGAAAGGGAATAAGATACAGAGAATGTAAGAGAGAGATTCCCATAGCATGGCTTCACTGTTCATAAAACTTCCTCCATGTACGTGGGGACCTGACCCCAATATTTTATTTATTTTATTTTATTTTATTTTTCATCTACTTCTTTTACCAGAACACTGCTCAGTTCTGTCTTATAGTGGTGTGGGGTAACTGAACCTGGGATTATGGAACCTCGAGCGTAAGGATTTCTTTGCATGATCATTGCGCTATTTTTCCCATCTAATACTCTATAAAGATTTAATGTTTGGCAGGGAGGTAGGAAGACTTATTCATTTTGTGGCCACCTAACACTCTTTTATTCTTTTTGTCTATGTATATATATTTTTTAAAAATTACATCTTTAAATACATATAATCAGTGTGACCAGGAAATCATATTGAGGGCTGGGTAGATAGCATAATGGTTATGCAAAGAGACTCATGCCTGAGGCTCCAAGGTCCCAGGTTCAATCCCCGGCACCACCATAAGCCAGAGCTGAGCAGTGCTCTGGTAAAAAAAAAAAAAAAAAGTAAATCATATTGCTCCTCAGTAAGACCATTTTAATATACTATTGCTGTCATGTTTATTTTTCTAACACCCTCTTTCAGAAAATCCACCAGTAACCCCAAAATCCCACACCATAAATGTCAGACTGCATTGATAGGGACATGCAAATTGATAAATTCCTTACATTTTATGCAACAAATAGTTGTAGGGTGTTTGTTGTTGTTGTTGTTCAGATGTTTTAGTTAGTTTAGTTTAATCATTGTAGAGTCTTGGCTCCCTTGTCTAGATTTTCTTCCTAGTTTATTTTACTGAAAAAAAATTGTTATCTTTCAAGATTGTGTTTAACCATCCTAAAGAAATTTTCCAAGGCCATTTCTGTATCCAACTTTAGACTAAGCTAAAGGTATCTAACTCTGTCCCCACTGGAATACTAAGCAACTTGCATTGCCATGGCTAGTTTGCACTGTCATGATTATTACAAAAGACTCTTTCCTGGGAAAAAAAAAAAAAAGTTGTGTGGTAGTCACTCACATATCCTTAGAGCTACAATACCCTGAACATTGTAGATTCTAAATAAATGTGAGTTTAATTAACTAATGGATGGTAATGCAAGTACATACATACACATCAGTAAGCTGTAGTCTCTTCCAGAAGCATCATGTACATGTGTGAATGTAAGATCAAATATAGAAATTCTGCCTCCAAATTACTGTTGGATCATTGCATTCCTCCTGAGTCTTTAGCATAACTTGAAGTTCCCTGAGCACTGTGGTAAATGATACAAAAAATTAAATAAATAAATAAAATAATGAAAAGGCTATTTGACTAAATTGACTACTTATTCTAAACCTTGATCTTTCTGAGAAATTCACATTCATATCAAAGCAAATATTATTGACACAATTAAAATTCAAAGATCAAAGATGTAGTCAGTTATTATACCATACATTATTAGGATAGAAATACCCTTCTTGCTTGCATGATGTGATAAAGAAACTGGGAAGAAAGTTCACATTTGCATATCAATGTGCAAGTCACCAAAAAGAACAGTTTTAGAAATAAGTCTTTATCATAAGAGGAAAGAGGGAAAATCTTTGAAGTCCTGTTGTTTGGTAGCTGTCAAGACATGGCTGCATAAAACTGAGGTGCAGTTTCTCCTCAAGTATACTTTATAGCAAAAGGAAAAAAGCTTTAAACAAGCTCAGTCAACAGGAGAGAAAGCACAATTTTTGTATTTACTTGAATTTAAGGTCTGCAACTTGTAGCTAGTGAACTATAGGACTCACGGATGTAAATATCTGTGATTTGTTAAATCAAATTGTTTTAAGGCTCCTGAAATCATTCAGGTCAAAATGAAGGGTCTGCTTCATCTGATTGACCTTGATATGAATTTGATTTTGTGTTGATAGTGCGTCTTATTTTACAAGAAAAGACTTCTCCCAGAGGGGGAGAAACTGTCAGGGGAGATGACTGGAGGATTCTGAACCCCTCTCAGTTCCATCAGGAATATGAGAGAGAGAAAAGGAAGTAAGGAGGGACACTTAGAAATAGTAATAGGGGGAGTCAGGCTGTGGGACAAAGCGCAAGGATCAGCGGAAGGATCCAGGTTTGAGCCGCGGCTCCCCACCTGCAGGGGAGTCGCTTCACAGGCAGTGAAGCAGGTCTGCAGGTGTCTATCTTTCTCTCCCCCCTCTGTCTTCCTCTCCTCTCTCCATTTCTCTCTGTCCTATCCAACATGATGACAACAATAAAATAACAAGGGCAACAAAAGGGAATAAATAAATAAATAAATATAAAAAAATTAGAAAAAAGAAATAGTAATAGGTGAGTGCATGGGTTAGAAATGAAGGGAAGGCAGGAACATAAAAAAAAAAAAGGACAACAAAAGTTATAGAAATAATAGTCAACTCATATCTGTGACCTTGGAAGAAACACGGAAGGCACCAATGGTAGTGAGGATGTTGTGGAATTGTACCCCTGTTATTTTATGGTTTTGTAAATCAGTACTAAATAACTAATGAAAGAAGAAGACTTAATGCTGATTGATTGAAAGTGGCAGGAAAAGGATACAGTACTACTTGCATCTGGCATCTGCACACTCAGATAAGTAAGCTCTATCTTCCCACAGGTTGAGCCAAAATCCAATCCTAGTGTCATATATATATTTTTATTTTTATCAAAGAGTAGACTCAATGTGTCATTGGTATCCTTATTACCATTATTATCTTTGTCATCTTCAGAATTTCACTGTCATGGGCTGAATTTTTCAGACAGAGATAGAGAGGCAGGAGAGGGGCCAGGTAAATAAATTTTTAAAAAAGTTACTTCCACAATTTACTATATTTGAACTTAAAAGTTCCATTTATATTTACTTCCTGCTCCTGAGGGAAAAAAAAAGAGGCTTTTTTTTTCATAAGGAAGGATTGATGCCTTTACAAAGAGTCAGAGAACATTCAAGTAAGTTACATCAACAAGATCATTAACCAGTCAACAAATGAGTAGAGCAGAAAACAACTTGAACGTGAGGCACTATTTCTCTGCAGATAACTACAACAAATGCATAAGCAGATATTATCAGCAGAGCACACCTGAATTTTGGAGGGAAAGGCTCTGTAAGGTATGTTCTGAGTGCTCCATCAGGCAGAAGTCAAGCCAACAAACAGGTCATCCTACTTCAAGATGATAGTTATTTTGCTAAAACCCAGGAAAAGAGTACTTTCAAATTCTGTTCTCTCAATATGAATTTTAGCCCTAAAAGCACCTTCAAATATATATTTCCCTTATTGGTATCATAGTTAAGTAATAATCACAAAAAAAATAACTTATTTTTACCAAAGCACTGCTCAGCTCTGGCTCTTGGTGGTGTTGGGGACTGAGCCTTGGAGCTCAGAGCCCCAGGCTTGAGGGACATTTGCATAACCACCATCCTGTCTCCCCAGCCCAAACACAAAGATTCTTTACAAGGATTTTGTCTGTTTTTCTTTGTCCTTGTCAATCAAGTTAGAATGTGACTAAGTCCCACTATCATTCTAAACAACACATGGATAAGTTTTATCAAGGCTCAAATTCTATTCAGAGAGAAAGAGAGAGAAGTAAGTGTGTTGACTTAATTATAGAGTGATTAGTTGCATGCCCAACATTCATTTCAATGTAGTTTCAACATTTTGATGAAAACAGTCTGTAAACATATACATTTTTCTTTCTGCTTACAACATATGACAGGAAATAAGAGACATTTTCTAGAACTAGTGTAGATATTTCCAAACTAGGGATTATTTGCTCTTTAATATATATATATTAAATAATCCCTAGTTTGGAAATATATATATATATATATATATATATATTATTATTATTATTATTATTATTGCCACCAGGCTTATCCCAGGGGCTGGTTGCCAACATGCGTCAAGGGATCCTGGCAGGCACATTTTTCCTCCTTATTTTTCACTTTCTACTTTAAATTTTATTTGACAAGACAGAGAAAATTTGAGAAGGAAATGGATACGAAAGGAAGAGAGAAAAACATCTGCAAACCTGCCTCAGGCTCCTGAGTCATCCTCCATGCAGCTGGGAAGCAGGGGCTCAAACCCGGATCCTTGCTCATGGTGATATGTGTGGTTAACCTTGTGAGCCACTGTTCCTCCTGCTCTTTCATCTGTTTACAAATGGCCTATAGCTGGGAGTCGGGCGGTAGCACAGCAGTGGGTTAAGAGCGCATGGCACAAAGTGCAAGGACCGGCGTAAGGATCCTGGTTCGAGCCCCGGCTCCCCATCTGCAGGGGGGTCACTTCACAGGCGGTGAAGCAGGTCTGCAGGCGTCTGTCTTTCCACCGCCCCGTTTTCTCCTCCTCTCTCCATTTCTCTCTGTCCTATCTAACAAGGATGACATCAATAACAATAACATCTACAACAACAATAAAAATGAAACAACAAGGGCAACAGAAGGGGAAAAAATAAATAAATATTTAAAAAAACAAATGTCTTATAGCTAAATGTACTTGTTATTAAAAAAATCTGTTTTTGAATAATGGGTTGGCAAGATCATATTTTAACTATGTTTCTGTTCAAACTTGCAGTGCCTCCTACCTAGCCTGTTACAAGCAGAAACTCACTTGATTAGAACTCACTTGATTCTAGCGTATTACAGGCTCTGCTTGTTTTCCCTCACTCTCTCTCTTGTTTTCTTTTTCCTCTCTCTCTTTCACCCATCATTTTTCCTTCTTTTTTCCTTTTCTTCTTTTCAAAATGACAGAGTCGAATATATGGACTCTTTCTTGATTTCAAGTCTCATGTTTGGCTTGAACACACACACACACACACACACGGAGAGTTCAAATTAAAAATACAGAAACTCAGGTTTTCATCTGTATCTGTCCTTGTTCATGGGAACTCAGTGTTCACGGTACATGAGACATGACAGTCTGGATAGTCAGTTTTAGAAAAAAAAAATTCCTTGTTTCGGCAAGCAAAACAAGGAATTATTCCTGTAAAGCTCATTACATAAACACCACCTGAACTTATCTAACCGACATACTTTTTTTTCAAAAAATCATCTGAAAAAGTTAGCATGTTCGTTGCTTGGCATTGTTTTTGAGTCACATTCAAATGATGTAGAAATAAATCAAAACTGAAAAGTGCTCCCGATGCTAAGTGGCTACGCCGTTTGGTACAAAACTGTTTGTTGCCAGTCTGATCTGATTATCTGAAGAGAATGATGAGCATTATAAAGTTTTGCTTTAAAGAAACTTCTCAGAGAAGGTGGGTTCATTGTTCTTGACAGCTGCATAGTATTCCATTGTGTATATATAACACAGCTTTCACAGCCACTCATCTGTTGTTGGGCACCTGGGTTGCTTCCAGGTTTTAGCTATTATGAATTGTGCTGCTATGAACATAGGAGTACACACCTCTTTTTGGCTGGGTGTTATGGAGTCCTTGGGGTTTAAGCCCAGGAGAGGAATTACTGGATCATATGGAAGGTCATGTCTAGCCTTCTGAGAGTTTTCCAGACTGCTCTCCACAGAGGCTGGACCAATTTACATTCCCACCAGCAATGTAAAGGGTTCCTCTGTCCCCACAACCTCTCCAGCATTTGTTGCTGCTGTCCTTTTTGATGTCTGCCATTCTTACAGGAGTGAGATGGTATCTTAGTGTTGTCTTAATTTGCATTTCTCTGACAATCAGTGACCTAGAGCAGTTTTTCATATGTTTGTTAGCCTTTTGGATCTCCTCTGTAGTGAAGCTTTGGGTCCATGATTGCTCAACAACTTGTTTGGCTTCGTATGTTAACTCTCTTTTCAGTCACCAGGTTCCAGATGCCACCAGGATGCCGGCCAGGCTTCCCTGGACTGAAGACCCCACCAATGTGTCCTGGAGCTCCGCTTCCCCAGAGACACACCCTACTAGGGAAAGAGAGAGGCAGACTGGGAGTATGGACCGACCAGTCAACGCCCATGTTCAGCAGGGAAGCAATTACAGAAGCCAGACCTTCTACCTTCTGCAACCCACAATGACCCTGGGTCCATGCTCCCAGAGGGATAGAGAATGAGAAAGCTATCAGGGGAAGGGGTGGGATATGGAGAATGGGTGGTAGGAATTGTGTGGAATTGTACCCCTCCTACCCTATGGTTTTGTTAATTAATACTTTCTTAAATAAATAAATAAATTTTTTAAAAAAGAAAATTCTCAAAGAAAATGGAGGGTCAAGCAATCAACCTACCTGCTTGGCCAAAGCTCTAGAATGGAATAGTAGGAGTTTCCAGCATGGTCCGGGGAACAAACAGGTAGAGAAAAGTGCCTAGTATTCAGCTGTGTGGAAACAGGTGATGCCAATTCTCACTTCACTGTCTTCTCAGTCTTACCATCCTCGAGGTCAGACACTGTGGAGAGCGTACTACAACGTGCTGCTCAAACTCAATATTATGTGAAGAAATTAATATCAGAGATGCAAACACTCTGAGAGAACAGGAATTGAAGTAGGGGCCTCATGTGAGCTGTATATTAACCTGAGACGATGTACTGAAAACCACTGCTAAAATCGAGTCGCTTCCTCAGAAGAGCTGAACTCAAGGAAATGAGTTCAGACATAGTTTTGAGAAAAGCAAAGTTCAGAATGACACTTAATATCGGGAAGTGAGAGGGTTCCTTAGAATTCAAGAGCAAGCGTGAGAGGCAAAGCTGCCCAGAAAGAGTCAATGAGTGTTACCATTAAAAGTCACCGCCCCTCAGAGGACACCAGCACAATTCAGTTAGGCAAAGAGACAAAAGCATACACATTTATTACCGTCTAAAATCTTCCACAACAAATAGTGGCATGGTGCTAAATCAACAAAGACAGTTATAGAATGAGACATCATAGGAGAATGCGGTTTCTACGGTTTTATTAAAAATGCATAATAAGTAATCCCAATTAAAATTACATGGACTATCAAGCTTTTTCTTCAAAGAGGATACTGAATGCCAGCTGGGTTCAAAGGGGGGAAAAATCACCTTTTTCCTCCCTGCTAAGCTCTAAGGTTGCATGGCTTGCCAGGTGTGTGAGGAATTTAATATGTCCCCAGAGAATGGAGAGCAGGTCACACTTGATCTGAGTCCCTGGTGGCTCAAAATCAGTCCAACTTACATCCCAAACTGGAAGATTTTTAGTTGTTTGTTTGTTTGTTTATAAGATGTGGTTGTTGTTGCTTACAGAAGGGTAATGCTCTTACTATGCACTGGGCTACTTTAGGGAAAAAAAAAAAACATAGAAAGAAGTCAAAATGCCAATCAAGCCAACCGCTTACTGCAACAGAGAGAGAAGTGAGACGCTTGATGAAATTTAATAACTTTCAGGTGGAAAGATTTGTTTACGCCTTTGTCAATTATTTGAATGTACAGAAATAATTGTATGCCTAAAAGCTCAAAGATAAGAAGACATTCATCTTTAATTCTAGCTCAGTATTAAGAAGACTGACTTTGACTCAAAGACCTGATATTTCAATTTATTCAATGAGGCACGAGCTCTATTTTTGTTTCCTCAGTGATGTTAAATTTGAATACACAAAGGTTTCTGAGCCAAGTAAATCACAGCTGTATCACTTAGATTTAAAAGTTAAAAAACTGGGGAGTCAGGCTGTAGCGCAGCGGGTTAAGCACAGGTGGCGCAAAGCACAAGGACAGGCATAAGAATCCCGGTTCAAGCCCCGGCTCCCCACCTGCAGGGGAGTCGCTTCACAGGCGGTGAAGCAGGTCTGCAGGTGTCTATCTTTCTCTCCTCCTCTCTGTCTTCCCCTCCTCTCTCCATTTCTCTCTGTCCTATCCAACAATGACAACAACAATAATAACTACAACAATAAAACAACAAGGGCAACAAAAGGGAATAAACAAAATAAATATTAAAAAAAGTTAAAAAACTGGATGGCAATACAATTCAAACTTCCATAATAACAAAAACAAATAAATAAATAAAACCTATTGTTTTATTTCCTCATTTGGGGGAGAATTTCAGGAAACCAATCATTTCTGAGTAATTGCATTTTCCTAGTATGGTAGCAGTAATCCTTGTAGTCATATACTCTTGAAGTTGAGAAAGAGAAGCATCATGTCGAAAATCTTCAAGTATAAAGAGGAGATGGCAGGGGCATAAATATGACTCTAGATTTTCCTAAATAATAACAAAAACAATATGGCTCTCAACTGAATCTTTGTTTGACCTCAAACCTGAAGTTTGATGGGACCTTGCTTTGAACTGAATAATAATTGTATGCACCTCATGTCTTTTAATTAAAACTTTAGCTAATCAGCACAGAACCCAAACACTATGAACTAGACTTGAACGAAAGACATAGGTAACCAAAAATAATGAGCTTTTTTCTTCATAAATAAAACCTATCACCCACACCTATCACGACCCTTACCATCTGGTGCTAACTTGCAAGTCAATTCCAAAGGAAACTTGAGCTATTTGACAATGACACTGCTTTCTAGGTCCCATTCTCATTTTTACGAGGACACAAACGTCTTGATTATGTCACTTCTGCTCCCTTCAATTCAAAGGGGAAACATCCACTCCTAGCTGAGTGCAACATTTTCCGAGACCAATTCTTCAGAGTGTTTTTCTTATGAGCACAAACCTCTACATTTGATTAAAATAAAAAGTAGAGCACTCGTATATAAATTACTACAGAACTCAAACAAGATTTGGAAAAGCTGGAGTGAATCATTAAATTCTGCAAATGATTTTAGAAGATGGCTTTTTTTTTCTCCTCTGCTTTAAAATTTGCCTTTTATATACCTGTGAGCTTTTATACAACTTTAAAAAGTTTGCGAGAGTAAATAAATATCTCTTCTTTCCAGTGCTGAGTTTTTAATTCCTGATTTTTTAAAAAGATTTTTATTTATTATTAATGAGGAAGATAGGAGGAGGTAGAAAGACCCAGACATCACTCTGGTACGTGTGCTGCCGGGATCAAACTCAGGACCTCATGTTTGAGAGTCCAAAGCTTCACCACTGTGCCACCTCCCGGACCAATAATTCCTGATTTTTTTCATTTTTCTTTTTTGCCGTTGTCCTGGTATCTCGTTCATTGGAGTCATTATTCAAAGTGATACTTAATAGCCCCAATAAGAAAGCAACAACTTTCAGTCCCTCTCCTTGTGTTTTTTTTTTTTTTTTCCTTTGGGGTTGGGAGAATTGTCCAACAATTTTGAAGTCTTAACTCTGCCTCAGCTAGTGAAAATTGAATTGTCCTGTTGAGTGCTGTGGCATTCTTTCTCTCCTCAGTTGGTCCAGGGAAAAAAAATCCCTAATGTTCTTTTGAGAATAAACCATCTGAAGATTGTTAGTGGTTTAGGGCCAAAATTTTGTTACACAGAGATTTAACACAAGGAGATAGATGGGTTGTTTTCCCAAAACCTTTTAAAGGACATAAAATCATACCAAATGATATGCCATTTGACAGATTTCTGTCTTTCACATCAACTTCCCAACGGCTGACCTGCTAGTTACATCAGGACGGAGGAAATAAGGCTCCTCATTTTGAATCACACCAGAGTGCTGGATTCCAGAGTTATTACAAAAGAAGGAGCTGAGTCAGCCTGAAATCATCTTTACATGAATAGTTAAACCACTCCAGCTCTGAACCCCATGTGTTAAAATGCCAGCTCATTTCCACCCCATTATGGCTTTTGCTTTCCAGAAAAATTCTCAAGTTCCCCAGTAGGGCTTGATTAAAGCCTTGAAATTAGCCCAAGGCTGTTGAAGCAGAAATCTTAGCACGTCATTGGAGGACAGCCTCTGAAAACGCAGCTGCTGCTTCTTTCCAGTGACTTGTCTGACCTTTTTTTGCCTCCAGGGTTATTGATGGGACTCCGTGCCTGCACTATGAATCACTGCTTCTGGAAGCTATATTTTACCTTTTGTTGCCTTTGTTGTTTATCACTATTGTTTGTTATTATTGTTGTTGTTATTGGATAGGACAGAGAGAAATCGAGAGGGGGGAGGAGGGGGAGAAAAAAGACAGACATTTGAAGACCTGCTTCACCGCCTGCGAAATGACCCCCCCTGCAGGTGGGGAGCCAGGGGCTCTAACTGGAATCTTCACACCAGCCCTTGTGTTTTGTGCCATGTGCACTTGACCCACTGTGCCCCCGCCCAGCTCCCTGGACTTGTAAATTTCCCACTTCATTTACACAATGAGTGATAGCACTGTCAGTTGTCAACAATTATAGAATAAATAGGGTTAAGTTTTATTTACATAAGTTCTAGTTTTAGGGAAGAACAAACAAGAAAGCTTAAGCAATTCTGAAACAGCATTTTTATCCTCCTAAAATAATTTTTATCTTTCACAGGCGGTGAAGCAGGTCTGCAGGTGTCTATCTTTCTCTCCCCCTCTGTCTTCTCCTCCTCTCTCCATTTCTCTCTGTCCTATCCAACAACAATGACATCAGTAACAACAACAATAAAACAACAATGACAACAAAAGGGAATAAATAAATCAATAAATATTTTAAAAATAATTTTATCTTTGTTACTCCTCTGTGTACCCTCCCCATAGGCATTTTTTTAAGTAGATGATTCATACAAAAAAAAAAAGTATCTTGGTCCTACTGACTTCCAAACCCTTTTAGCATATTTCTAATTTCCTCAGAAACTTCTATGGCTTTATGCATTCTCTCTCTACTCCTTTATTTATTTATTTATTTATTTATTTATTTATTCCCTTTTGTTACCCTTGTTTTTTTATTGTTGTCATCATTGTTGGGTAGGACAGAGAGAAATGGACAGATGAGGGGTGGACAGAGAGGAGAAGAGAAAGACAGACACCTGCAGACCTGCTTCACAGCCTGTGAAGCGACTCCCCTGCAGGTGGGGAGCTGGGGCTCGAACCAGGATCCTTATGCGGGTCCTTGCATTTTGCACCACGTGCGCTTAACCCGCTGCAGGACTCCCACAGGACTCCCCTTAACTACCACAGGACTCCCCTCTACTTCTTTCTTATAGTTAGCCTCGAGTTTAAATTTTAAAAAGAAAAGTATGCTATGGTTGTGTCCATGTTTCCTTTTTATAAATAAAAAAGAAACAAAGAAAGAAAGAAAGAAAGGAAAAAGTCTGAATTTCCTCTACTTCTTTCTATTCCAGCAGTGTCAGTGAGTAACAGATATGTTAAGTAAAGTATTTCATTGAAACACATGGCTGGAATGTGGTAGAAACTATGATGTTAAAGTCCTAGCTTTCATTAAAAAGCTTAAAATTTGCATTCTCATTGTCACAGAAGCTTAGGATGACTTACATAATGCAAGAATCTACAACATCAAGAAGGAGACGCAAGTACATAACTGCTTCCATTTTTATGTCTGAAATGTCAGGTCTTGCCCATTGCTACTTAAGGGAATGTTTTATCTTCTGCTTTTTAAGAGGATACGAAACCAAATTCCTATGGAGACTTTAATTTTCAGTAAAGCTATACTAACTCCTAAAATATTTGACTCATGCATCCCCTAAGAGCTCAAAATGTTGTCATTTCAACTTTGTTTCTTGAAATATGTAAAATCTCTATCGATAAGACTGACCTATGGGGGGCCAGGCGGTAGAGCAGCAGATTAAGTGCAGGTGGCGCAAAGCACTGGGTACCAGCATAAGGATCCCAGTTCTAGCCCCCGGCTCCCTACCTGCAGGGAGGTGGAGCAGGTCTGTAGGTGTCTGTCTTTTTCTCCCCCTCTCTGTCTTCCCCTCCTCTCTCCATTTCTCTCTGTCCTACCCAACAACAATGACAGTAATAACAACAATAATAATAACTACAACAATGATGAACAACAAAAGGGGAAAAAAAATAGCCTCCAGTAGCAGTGGATTCACAGTGCAGGCACTGAGCTGTAGCCATGACCCTGGAGGCAAAAAAAAAAAAAAAGAAAGAAAGAAAGACCTATCAATGATTGTTTCACTCTTCCACTGAGTGAAGACACATGTTCAGATTCAGTGCATACATAGCCTGGTGAGCAGGGCCTTTAGTTTCTGGGTGAAATGCTTAACCACAATCTCTCCAGATTTACTTCATGCCTTGCCAGGAGCTCATCAAGTCAATCTTCAACTCATGTTTGGACTAGAAACTCAAATCTGACTCTTCAGAAACATCTGCTCAGCCTGCTGTTCACTACACTTCTAGTCAACATTCTTCCAGAATGAAGCTTCAATATTTCTTTGCTATCATGATTTTAAGATTGATGCCTATGGCTTCAGAATCTGTTGGGATATTTCCAAATTTACCCAGGTCTTCATTCATTCATCATTAATTGATCAACTTGTTAGTTATGAATTAAATCCAGGATTTATTCTCTCTCTTTCTTTATTAGGGGATGAATGTTTTACAGTCAATACAATAGTTTGTACATGCATGACATTCCCAGTTTTCCACATAACAATACAACCCCCACTAGGTCCCCTGCCATCCTGTTCCAGGACCTGACCCCTCCCCCACTCAGTCTTTTACTTTAGTGCAATACACCTAATACATTTCAAGTTCTACTTAGCATTTTCTCTTCTGAGCTTGTTTTTCAACTTCTGCCTGTGAGTGAGATCATCCCATATTCCTCTTTCTGCTTCTGACTTACTTCACTCAACATGATTTTTTCAAGCTCCATCCAAGAAGGGCTGAAAACGGTGAAATCACCATTTTTAATAGCTGAGTAGTATTTCATTGTGTATGGAGACCACATTTGCTCAGTGCCTCATCTGTTGTTGGACACCTTCATTGCTTCCAGGTTTTGGCTATTACAAATTGTGTTGCTATGAACACAGGTATACACAATTCTTTTTGGATGGTTGTGTTTGGTCCTTTAGGATATATATCCCCAGAAGAGGAATTTCAGGGTTATAAGGTAGATCCATTTCTAAACTTCAGAGAGTTTCCAGACTGCTCTCCATGGAGGTTGGACTAATTGACCTTCCCACCAGCAGTGCAGGAGGGTTCCTTTGTCCCCACAACCTCTCCAGCATTTATTGCTGCTACCTTTTTGGGTGTATGACATTCTCACAGGAGTGAAGTGGTATCTCATTGTTGTCTTTATTTGCATTTCTCTGACAATCAGTGAACTGGAGCATTTTTTGGTCATATGTTTCTCAGCTATTATGTCCTGTAGAGTGTTTTCTTCCCTTCCTCTCTTTCTTCCTCTGATAACCTAGTAATGCATACATTATTTCTTTTGCAGCCATCTTACATGTCTCCGTTGCTGTTTTCAGTATCTCTGAATCTCTTTTTGAGATCTCTTACTTCTTTCTTAGTTTTTCTCTAATTCATCCTCGATCTTGCTAATTCTGTTTTCTGCCTTATTCTATTCTCTCTCCCCCCTGTTTTCTGTAACTCAGCTATTGTTACCCAGTTCTGATACTGTATTAACTTGTTCAGCTAGTGTCTTTCCTCACTTCTGTGACATAATTCCTCAGTTAGCATTTGGGTGTTGACTTCATTCTTATGCGCTTCTACCTTTGGGGGACTTTTAGCTTGGCTTCTGTCCTGGTTAAGCCAATGTTTCTTCTTGGCTTAACTATTGTATATAGTGTATTATGAGGTACTTCTCTCTGTATTTTTTAAATTTTTTAAAACAGGAGACATTTTTTTTTTCAATCCACTGATCACTCTGCCTGGATTGACTTGTGTCTAAGTAAGGTAAAGAGTTTACAGTTGTGGAAATTAAGTTGTTTCAATGTTATCTCAGTCCCTGAGTTGAAGCACAGTGGCTGTTAAAGCTTCTTTAATTCTTTTTCTTCCATGTAGGCTATGAGAACTTGAGGGCTTTTTAACTATAAGTAGGCTTTTTAGCTTAATCACTCACTCCCAACTAAGAGATAAATTCGGGTAGGGGAGAGATAGAACAGTGGTTATGCAAAAGCACTCTCATGGCCCCGGGGATCCAAAGCCCCAAGCTCAATTCAGCTGCTCTGCCAACAGCAAGAGCCAAATTGGATAACACTCCTTGGCCCTGTGAGTTTCCAAACAAATCCTATTTATACTCTGTGGGCTCTGTGGCAATTCTTCTTCTAGCATTTGCCCTTCTTCCGTAGCCAGTCAACAGCGTCAGGTTGAGCCTGATGTCAAGTTTCGAGACCTCCTTTGAATCTGGAGAGGTGGCAGTCGTTGACTATGTGGGTCATAGTCTGTCTGTAGCCATAGGGGCAGTTCGGGTCGTCTCTGGGCAATTATCCACCATGTCTCCCAATTCATCAGGAGAGCAGTATGCAAAGGCTCCCACTATACAGCCCTGCCTCTAGTCCATCAGGGTGTAGATCTTCTCCTGAGTTTCCTGGCCAGTTCTCTGCCCCCGTCCTCCCAATGTCAGCACGGGGCCTCCAGGCTGCTGCTCCATCCTTCCAGGGGCAGTAACAACAGAGACATAGTTGCATTTGGTGAGCCTTAGGGTAGTTCTTTCCTCCCCTCAGCAGTCTTTTTGTTAATAAAACAGACTGGAGGTAGTGCCTCAACTGACAACCTGTCAGACTGTTACCAGCTTTCCAGGAGTAGATATGGGTTTAGGCCCAGGAATCTCTCCTTGGTGATTTGGTGGGTTCCTAAAATAGTTCTGATCCTGTCTTGTTGTGGTCCCAGGCGATCTCCCTATTTTCTCTTTAAGATACACTTCTAGTACTATGGTAAGAACGCTAGATAAAAGTGACCACTTTTCCCTCCCTAGAAGTAATTTGCTTCTAGTGGAGTTCTTAGTTTCACCAAAACTTTCAGATGCCTCTTGTAGACAGCACATTTATTCAATCTATTATCTTCCTCTTGCTGCGGGCACATATTAGGGAACATCAGTGCCTGTGGGCTTGTATTCCATTTCCACTGGGACTACATAAGACTCGGGACTTTTGAAACCTGCAACCTTCTGTTTTTCACTCCATTCACAAAGAGGGAAGAGACTGTGATGATCACCTAAGGGAGAAGCCAGGCCATATGTTTCCCTCTCCTAGAGGGAAGGAGAAAGGAAGGACACCAGTGAATGTAGCAATCAGTGTTACGAAGGAAGAATGTGAGGACTTTAGAAATCTTGACCTGAAGGACAGGACCAGTAGAAGAGTTAGGCCATTTAATGGACCAAATGCAAAGTTAACTCCAGGTTGCCTTTGTCTCACCTCCCTGCAACAAACACAGAAACCATTTCATCTTGGTAGATCAACATAAACCTATATCTAAAGTTACAGCAGAAAGTAACTGTTTTTGGATTCATCTCTATTACTTTATAGTTAGCAGTGTGTTTATTCACACTCTTGTGGCTATGAGCCCTTTCATCTCCCACCAAGACTAACTGGACAATTTTCCTACATTACAGCACTGCTGTAATGAATTAGTGAAATTAATTTCACTAATTCAGAGTTTCTGTATCTCATCTTAGTGTCATTCTTCTGATTCAGATTACGGCTGCCCTCAGACAGTTAAAAAAGACAAAACTATTTATGGGGCCAGGTGGTGGTACACCTGGTTGAGCGCACATGTTACAGTGCCCAAGAAGCCAGGTTCGAGCCCCCTGATCCCCACCTGCAGAGGGAAAGCTTCACAAGTGATGAAACAGTGCTGCAGGTGTCTCTCTGTCTCTCTCCCTTTCTGTCACCCCCTTCCCTCTCAAGTTCTGACTGTCTCTATCCAACAGATAAAGGTTAAAATATATATTTATTTGTATAATGGAGGAAAGAGAAAGGTCAGTCCAGATTATTCAGCATTGGGGATAAGCCTTAGTACCACAGATCTGCAAATCTTTTGCTCCAGAATTAAGCGCTTTCAAGCTACAAGTATATCAATTTCTAATGGGGACTAGTATGTAACTTTTCTGTAGCATCAGCAGAACAAACACACTGCAGTCAAGTTTCTGTTTTTTAATTTTTATTTATAAAATGGAAACACCGACAAGACAATAGGAAAAGAAGGGTATAGTTCCACACAATTACCACCACCAGAACTCCATATCTCATCCCCTCCCTTGATAGCTTTCCTATTCTTTATCCCCTGGATCATTATGGGATGCAGAAAGTGGAAGGTCTGGCTTCTGTAATTGCTAGCCTGTTGAACATGTACCTTGGCAGGTCGATCCATACTCCTAGCCTCTCTCTTTCCCTAGTGTGGGACAGAGTTCCAGGACACATTGGCAGGGTGGTCAGCCCAGGGAAGTCCGATTGGCATCACGTGCAGTCAGTTTTCTTAACAGGTTCATTTATACTACAAGTTTTGAATAAGTAAATATGAATAAAGGGTAGTCGAACATCAAATCTGTTGTCTCCTTTTCTGCCATATGCATTGAAAATGAGTCAAAGACACGTGTAATTCCAGTACGCTGTGATTCAGGTAATTTGATTGTTAAAACTGACTTTTACGTTTACTATCCAAATATAGAAATGACACACTATTTGACATTGTGCAGAACTGATTATTTAAATGGCTTTTATATCTTGAGACCTGCAGAGGTGTGGCTAGAGACTAGCAGCTGCTGCGTTTTGCTCGCCTGGCTCAAGCAGGACTAGCAAAGCCTGAGAACTCAAGATAAGACTAGGAGCACTCCAGGAACCCACCAAGCTGCAGATGAGTGCAAACACGCGTGATTCATTAACAGAGGGACTTCAGGAGAGATTCCTGAGGCTACCAGTCTGCACCTACTTGAAAGCGGCTGGTCCCTGTCTGACACCTCCAGTCTGAGTTTTATCAACAAATGCTGAAGGGAGGAGAACTTAAGCTTCATCCATTTACAACCGTGGAAACACACACACCTTTATGAAAAAATAAGGGCTGGCGGGGAGGGGGCGGCCTCACTTGGTGATGGTGTTCGAGTCCACGCTCTTCCTGCTGCAGCCCAGAGCTATGTAGGGCGTCTTCTGGGCCCTGCTGCTTCTCATGCAGAAGAGCCATGGTACCCAGGGGCGTGTCGCTGGAGTTCATCTTCTTCAACATCGCCTCCTGCTCCAGCTTCTTCAAGCGCTGTTGGGTCTTCATCTTGCTCGAGCCTTTGCCATGGAAGCGATGGGACAGCTGCCTGAAGGCCTCCTTGGGAGTGAGCTTCCCGCCAGTCTGGTGGGATCCGGCCCAGTGCCCAGAGATGGCGGTGAACATGGTGTTCATAGAGTCATAGAGGCCCCCTTGCGCCCGGGGTCCTCATCCTCCCCCCGCACCATCACCTGTTGACTGTAAACAATCAATCCCTCGATAAAGAAATTTTAAAAAATACCCACACACAATTTAACTTTTAAACTAGAAAAATACTGTGTGCTACTCCGTGTGAAAATATCCAGAAATGCAATTCTTTTATTCTTAAGCTATGACATGCTCAGGATTAACTATTTCTTTAACAATCCTGACTAAAATAACGAGCAGTAATTTCAGAACTTGTATTTAAATAAGCAGTTGGTTCTATGTTTTTCTATGCAAATATATGTCCTGACTTTTCTGATAACCAACTATTTGCATAACAAAGTGGACAGCAGTGGAGGAGCAGGAATGCTTCTAGAGTACACATATTATTCCTCTGATGACAAGGGGCCCCAGTCCATCCTGACTGGTTATGAGGAAGGGTTGTGACTATCAATGCATAATGAGCTTTTCAGAGCAAGTGAAATCTGACATATTCTTATAAATATTAAAGAGTAAAGGACCAGAGTTAAAGGTATTTCAATTTAGTGAATCAAACAGCTAAATGTCACCTTGTGATTCAGTATAGTTCACCTGGTGAGCTATTATATCAGTTTCAAACTTGTCTCTCCTTTAGCTCAACACCAATTTACCTCAAACTATCACTTTACTTCAGACTTTTGTCCTCAATAACTGTGGTCTTGTTTTTTTTTTTTTTTTTCCTACTTGTGGTTTTATAGGTGAACTATACGGAATCACAAGGTGGCATTTAGCTGTTTGCCCGATTTACCATGCTCATCACCAAGGTTTGAAGCAATTACAGAAGACAGACCTTCCACTTTCTGCATCCCATCATGACCCGGGACCACAGTGTCTGCTAAATGACTGCTTTGAACCATTATGTGGAAAGCTACGCTGTATGTCAAACAAGACGATTCAGGCTAGGACCAAAGGTAAAGTGGATAAGGCGAAGAGTGAGGGAAAAGTTACAAAGAAAATCCTTAAGTAAATGCAGAAAGTGGCATAAAGACAGTTTATAAAGTGAGGATGAATGAAGATTAACGGTCTGCAGGTATGATGGCCCTGAATCTCGGAAGACAGCTTTGTTTTATTTATCTTGGTTGCCACAAAGAAATAAGATTCTGTAAACAGACACATCCTGCATGGCAGGAGAAAACATCTGCTTTTTCAGAAATAATCGTACTCACATTAGGAAGCATAGTATATATATATGATGGATGGAGATTGCAAAGTAATTACGTTTCTTGATGTTCATTTGTACTTTTTATATGACACTGATTGTGGTTTTGTGCTTTCCTTGATGCGTTTGGTCTAATCTTTTCTCATAATTAAAACAATCTCAGATATTTACACGCTGCAGACATAGGATATCTGGTGCGCTGTCTATAAAAGCCATCAAAGGGATCATTAACAGATTCTAAAATGATTACTCTGCTGAAATGAACAATCTGTTAAAAATGGATGATATGAAACTGTTACCCTAATCTATAAAGCAATTATCACCCAGAATATAGATGATTAGAAGAAATGACAAGACCCTAGAAATATGTGGTAAAAACCACATCTTGCAAAAAAAGTAGATTCTAAATTCCAGTATCATTTAAATCGAGATTATATACACAAGAATACAAACAATGGGAGAGAACTTCTGAACTGTACAGGCATAGCAAACACAAAAAACATTCTTTTATGATTATTATTATTTGAAACCCTGTTTTAAATGAATTTCCAATTTTAAAAGTAAGTCATATGCATTGTTTTGTAGATTATAGAAAATTAAGTATATATGATTTAATCTATTTACAAAAGTCTGTCAAGTTGATGTTATTAGACCTTTAATATACCAGGAGTAAGAAAAATGGCATCTGTGACAAGACTTCCTTGAACAGATGACCCCACCAATGTGTCTTGGGGCTCTGATTCTCCAGAGCCCCACCCCACTAAGGAAAGAGAGAGCAGACTGCGAGCATGGATCCACCTGTCAATGCCCATGTGCACTGCCCCCCCTTTTGTTGCCTTTTTAAAATCATCATTGTGGTTATTATTGTTGTTGTTATTGCTGTTATTGTTGTTAGATAGGACATTGAGAAATGGAGAGAGGAGGGGAAGACAGAGAGGGGGAGAGAAAGATAGACACCTGCTTCACCTCCTGTGAAGCAACCCCCCTGCAAGTGGGGAGCCCGGGGTTCAAACCCGGATCCCTATACTGGTCCTTGCACTTCGCACCATGTGCGCTTAGCCCGCTGCACCACCGCCGGATCCCCAGGCCCAGGACTTACATCGTTGATATCCCGGTTCAATCCCAACTAGACAAATGTTAAGAGTGATTCTCTGGTCACTCCCCCTTCCCTTTTATCAAGTAAATAGGACTTGCATCAAATCGCTCTATAGGTCAGTATTTATGTATGCAATTTTAGAGTAGAAAAATGATGAACTATAGCTCATGGAACAAATCTGGCCTGCTACTTGTTCTTATAAAGTGTTATTGTAACCAGAGTCATCCCATGATACATTATTTATTATTATCTTTATTTATTTATTGGGTAGAAACAGTCAGAAATTGAAAGGAAGGGGGAAGACAGAGAGGGAAAGAGACAGAGAGACACCTACAACCCTGCTTAACCACTTGCAAAGCTTTCCCCCTGCAGGTGGGGACCGTGGGCTCGAACCTGGGTCCTTGTGCACTTCAACATGATACATTATTTAAGACTGATTTTTTTTTTTCTTTTTCTTCTCTGAGTTGAGTTGCAGTGATGAGCCAGTGTGACCAATAAAGTTGATGTATATTGTCCATGATCCTGGCTTTCTGGGTGGAGAAAACATAGCAGAGACACTATGGGCTTGTGGTTCTCTAGAAGACAAAGCTTTTCTGTATATGTTTTGTTAAATCCAGAGTCTCCTTTACTTCAAGGAGCTAAAAACAATTGGCGGCTCAAACATATCCCAATCCTAAAATCCCTTTAATCTTGATATTATTAAATAAAATCATGACAGTGAAAGGAGCAATGGGTGTTTAAAAATGTAAAATGCTGCCTGCCGCTAAGACAAGCCACTCATGGAAGCAGGACACACTTCCTTGACTTACATTTTACAATACTTACTCACAGGGAAATACTAAAGCTTTTGTGTACTCTATTTTGTTTTTTTCATTTAAAATGCCCTTTCTTGTAAATTCCTCATGGCAAAATCTCTTTCATTTTTCAAGGCCACCACATCTGAGAATTATTTCCTATTGGGCTTAACCTTCTCCCCTTTAGAAATCATTTGAGTTGTTTTAGAATATATATATATATATATATATATATATATATATATATATATATATATATATATATATATGGAGAGGTTATACATAGATTACACTATATGTGTATAGAGAGAGACTTATGGAAAGAAATATCTATATGTAATATCTATTGATGCTCAGATGTATATATGTGTGAGTCAGTGTGGAGAGAGGGGGTATTAAAGGTGGAAGGAGGAAGCCTGTCATGCTGTGAATTCCAATAATTTTCTTTCTGAAACTGCATGATTCTTCCTCCAAATGGGCCTTCCATCGAAGGTGAGCAAACCACCATCAGTATCTCTCTTGTTGGTCACACTCTCCTCAGTCTGTTTTAGCAAATTATCCCCCGTATTAACTCAGATTTGGATCTCAACTGCTCTTCATGTTCTCACTACATTGAATCCCATTGTACCCCTGTTTCTGTGTGCTTTCTTTCTATGAACTTGAGTGAGTCGGGATGGGCATTCAATAGTCGTTTGTTTGCTTGCTTGTTTGCTTGGGCAGAGACGGTAAAACATGGGCATAAATAAATACACAAACACACACATCTATATATGTATGTAGAGAGAGAGAGAGAGAGAGAGAGAGAGAGAGAGAGAGAGAGAGAGAGAGAAGCGACAGCACCCAAGCTTCTTCCATGCCCTGGCACTCCTATCTGGAACCAGGACTCAAAAGGAGTCACAATTAAGGCCAGACATTCCCCAACCAAAGAAGTGTGTCTCTGGCCTCTTGTTTCCACTTGTTTGATGTCTCCCTTATTCCTGTCTTTTTCTTATTTTCTCACCACTTCACATTCTTTTCCTCCAGCATTATTCCTGGGAGACCCATATCCTTCGCATTTGATTATTCAGAGCAGTGTCTTACTATGAAATCCAGGATTTAATTTATAAGAGCTCAGCAAAGAGCCTTTGACTGAAAAAGGTTCAAGCTGACTGTCACCTTAGAATTCAGTCATCTACAGAGAGGAATGTCTCCTACTTGTCATACCATCCCCCTTTGCTCCAGTCACTTTAATATAAGCATTCACATTTAAGGGATTGGTATGTCTGTCTTCATCAGCACAAGAACAATTCATCTAGAATTACAGCTATTAATCTTGAAATATATGTTGCCTGCTTTTGCTTAATAAAATGAATAAACTAGTAAGAGAACTGTATATTCTTTTAAAAATTATTTTATTTTATTTTATCTATAAAAAGGAAACACTGACAAAACCATAGGATAAGAGGGGTATAATTTCACACAATTCCCACCACCAGAACTCTGTATCCCATCCCCTCCCCTGATAGCTTTCCTATTCTTTATCCCTCTGGGAGTATGGACCCAGGGTCATTGTGGGTTTGCAGAAGGTGGAAGGTCTGGCTTCTGTAATTGCTTCCCCGCTGAACATGGGTGTTGGCAGGTCGATCCATACTCCCAGCCTGCCTCTCTCTTTCCCTAGTGGGGCAGGGCTCTGGGGAAGCGGAATCAGAGCTCCAGGACACATTGGTGGGGTTGTCTGCCCAGGGAAGTCTGATTGGCATCATGCTGGCATCTGGAACTTGGTGGCTGAAAAGAGAGTTAACACATAAAGCCAAACAAATTGTTGACTAATCATGAACCTCAAGGCTGGAATAGTGCAGATGAAAGGGGGGGGTCTCTGTTTTGTAGATAGTTAGTAGGCATATTTTAGTTATATTCTAAAGGGCCTGTGACTAAACTAGTTTTTTTTTTTTTTTACCCTGAGCCTGAAATCTGATATGCAGGTGGACCCACGTTATCATCTGGGGAGATGATGTCATGGCTGGAAAAAGGACCAGAAAGCTGCATCAGGGAAGAGGGTAGCTCCCTAATATGGATATTCTAATTGTATAATTGTGTATTCTTTGGGGACAGAAAATAGTTTTGAAATTGTTATGCTAACACTTCTGGGCTTACAAGAATTACTTTAAAAACATTTGGTATGATCAATTGCAGTTGTGATGTTTGGGAGTTTATACTATTTGTAACAGTAGAGATATTTATTAATTTTTATAGATAACAGTAACTGCTAATGCTCCTACTTAATGTAGGATTTCACTGTGCTCTTGGGTTATCATGATTAGTTATTATTTATTTAGTTCTTTATGTTAAGAAGGATTTAAACTCATACCCTGCTGTCCTAAGCATTAGAATGTAAGTGCCTCTTGCTTTGAATTGTTTGCAGTCTGTAGTAATCCTGTTTCAGATAAGTGTCACATAATAAGAATGATAATTGCACTGTTACCAGTTTTATTAATATCTGAGTTTCAGGAAGGAGGTAGCTCCTTTTGAAGAAAGAAATGAGCACTCTATAAAGTATAAGTGGATGGAAGACCCATGTAAAATAACCCTAGACTGAAATCCTTAGAAGCCTGACATTCCAAAGAATGAAGCCAGTTTTCCATACAATCACAGTATGTAACCAGAAACTATTTTTAATTATTTCATTTTGCATCGATAGAACGATATTTGATGTGAAACTTTAAACTGTTTCTAAAAAAAAAAAAAAACAATGAGGTCAATTATAGGCAGAGAAAATGTTTAAATGTACAGCAATTGTTTAATGTTTAAATTGTCAAGAGATTAAATAAAGTATCTGATGTGGCAGGACGAGGGCAGGTGAGATTAACATTGATTGACACAGTGCTGGAGTCTTGCTCTCATCAAATGTGAATGTCTCTTCTTGCTTAGAGACACTGGGAGCTAAAGTTATGCACATGTCTAAGTCTATCCCATGGTCTTTCTTAGTTTGCTGTCCATACAACACTGACCTCTGCTCCATGCCAGGCATGAAGTTGCTAACCCTTTTCTCTTTTGAGAGGACTATTAAAAGTGTTCTTTCTCTTTATACCTTGAGAATGTGCTGTGAGAGACTATATTAATCATTTCGTTTGAACACCATCTAGTAGGAATTAAACTGTAAGTTTAAGAGATGTTTGAAAATGTTGACAATATTACAGTGGTGTGCTGGAATGTGAACAGATGGCCTGTGGTGGAAAGCAGATGTGAAACCAAAAGGTAGCTATCAGAACAGATATGCTTGAAAGCAGGGAAAAATAGATAAAGCCATATTAAAAACTGATCATGTTATTAGCTAGGCCTTGGTATTAAATAAATAAAACAAACTGTTTGTTTATACCTCACTTATTTTTGACAGTTTTGAGTTGATTGTCTAATACTTACTTAGCTACCAAGGAAAACAAGTCTGACAGAAATTATTAGCACAAAAAAAATCTTCAAGCTGTTAAAGATTTAATCCAGAACTACAAAACCTCAAGACGTTAAGAAATACATTGGGGAATATTTCTGTTACTCATTAGTAACAATAACAACATTAGCAATATAAATACAGATTCCTCAAAAGAAATGATAGTAATATTCCCCACCTGCAGGGGAAAAGCTTCACAAGTGGTGAAGCAGGGCTGCAGGTGTCTCTCTGTCTCTCTCCCTCGCTATCTCCCTCTCAATTTATCTCTGTCCCTATCCAATAAATAAAAAGAAATTATAGTAATATATAATAATAATTATGCCCAATAGTTTGTTGTCTGTAGTACTTTACATTGTAGGATAAGGTAACATGACACTGAAGAAGGTATTTTCACAGTTCTAAATGGCTGAGGAATTTGTATATGTGTGCAAATGTGAAAATGGGAAGTGAAAAAAAGACACTCAAAGCTCGGATAAAGAACAAAATGGAGGGGGGAAGCACCACTCAAAAGTATGAAAGGGGACGTTGGAGGTAAGAAAAATGAGGTGAGTAATTTTCAAAGTGACAAATTTTGTAAGTAGATTGTCAGTGTTGCTCCTATGGTTCAACAGATTTGTTGATTCTTACATCTAAATTAAATCATCAAATTAAAACAGAACAAATCAAGCAACATTAGGATACCTTATGCACAGAATATGTACATGTGGGTGCAACACAAGCTGTTTATTATAAGTATTTTAAATGCCTTTTAAGATCATGTGAGGAAGACAGCTTCTACCATTTTTTCTTGTACATTTTGTTCAAATTGACTTCAGAAATACTTTAGTCACTTGAATAAAAAAATAAACTGAAAGTTCATAAGCAAAGGACACTGACTGATAGGATTTAGAGTCTTCTGGGAGAAATATCGGGTAGACTATTTCGGGTTTGGGGGTTTGGGGTTAATCGTCTATAAGAGGGAACAAACATCCAAGAAGGATGACAGAGGACCTAGTGGGGGTTTTATTGTTATGTGGAAAACTGAGAAATTTTATGCATGTACAAACTATTGTATTTACTGTCGAATGTAAGACATTAATTCCCCAATAAAGAAATTTTAAAAAGAGGGTACAAACCTGTTAATGAAAGTTTTAGTACTATTAAACTGGGAGATACTGGAACATAACTCATATAAAAATCTGATAAATAAATGAGTCTGAGGAAGTTAATAAGAAGGAAATAATTAAACTGCATTTGGTGATACAAGGTTCTAAATAGTACAAGACAGATTTTTAGAGTATATCGATGAGTGAGTAACTGTATCTCTCACAAGCTAAGAATATAAGACAAATTATCCAGATGGTGTATGTGCATGGTCATTTCTATATGGCCAAAGAAATTGAAATTAGTCTTTTTTTTTAAAAAAAAAAACCATTTTGAGGGACATGCATATCTAGTATTTGTGTTGAGAGCTACTGAAGCGAGGAGGTCATTGGAAAAGGGGGACATCAAATCCATCTTCTAGGATTTTATCTTACAAATGGATGCTTAAATTCATTCTCTGCAGGTAAAGTGAGAACAGGAGTGCTCAGAACTATCTTTTATACTCTAAGAAAGAATTATGGTCTGCTAGAAGAGGATAACATTATAAACATAACTGTGCTTCCATATTATGATAAATTGAAGACTAAAAAGGAGAGGAAAACAGATAAGCTCATTTATACAGATAAAGGAAATAGGATAGATGACTTCTCCCAAAGTTTATAAGAATCAAAAACAATCCTGGGCTAAACTCCAAGTGGAAAGCTTTTCTTTCTTAACTGTAGATTTTTTTTTCTTGCCATCCATGTATCTACCCTGTTGAAAATTATTAAGCAAATGTTTTCTGTTTTTTTTTTTCACAAAGACACTTTTTAAAAAATTAAAAGCTACATCCAGAAATAATGTCTTAGGCTAGCACTACCATTAAGAATAAAATCTCAACAAACTACCACATTGCCACTGGCCTGCTCTGCAGCTCAAAGACTGCTCAAGATCAAATCACTTTCTTTGCCTTATCTTGGATAAAGCTTGAAGGAAACATGCTAAGTGAGTTAAGCCATCAAGAAGGGGCGAATATCTCACTCGTAGGCAGAATTTAAGAAACAAGAAAGGAAAGGGGGAGGACAAGATAAAAGTCTTTAATGTCAAATATGGGTAATTAAAAAAAAAAACTATGAAATATGTGAATTCCAGTTTTTTTTTTTCTATAAGATCCACAGATTTTATTTTCTTCCATCAAATAAAAAGCAAAGAGATGGATGTAACTTTGAAGATCTCTGTAAGGCATCTTACCAGAGAAAAATATCTTCTGAAATGCTGTATAAACAATATATAAATTACACCAGCCTGGGAGCAGTGGAATTATGCATGTGTGAGAAATTGTACACACACACACACACACACACACACACACATACACAGAGTAAATTGATGGTAAAGTAGCCATAAGAGTCTATCCTGCCATTGCAAATTTATTTATTTATTTTCAATAATATATCATCCATCGAATCTGTAGTTTTATGACTTGGCCTTGACCCATATAATATCATATAATATCAAAGACTTTGTGGGAATTCTAGTCTAACACTTAAAATTCAATTTTACATTTTCACTCCCATAACACTGTTCTGGGTCTACAAGGTGAAGAGGCCGCCTTATCCTGATGAAGAAAGAGTTTCTTCAAAACACCAGTACACTTTTCAAAAGAAAATCTGCCGGTAGGTAACTCACCAGCTAAGGTACCTGTCTTCTCTTGTGTTTAGCTCTGGTTTGAGTTCAGACACCACATGGGCATATCACAGCAGTGACACTCTGGTTATTCCCCTCTCCTGCAAAATGACAAAGTTGATATGGAAAGAGTAGACTCGCATATGCTTAGAGGCCTTGACTTTGCAAAACTGAAATAAAACCAACAATAACAAAATAAAGTCCCTTCAACCATGTCTCAACATTCCAGTTCAAAAGTCAATAGATATGACACAGGTCTGACCATAGACGCCTGGTTCAGTCCCTAGATGAAATAGTGAAAGAGTAATTTCAGGAAAGACTAGTAGGGAAAAACCACACAACACAACACAACACAACACAACACAACACAACACAACACAACACAATCCATTTAAATTTCTAAACTATAGAATAATAAGCAAATGAAATGACTACTACTTGAAAACACTGAATATGTAGCAATTTATTATACAGAAATAAAAAATTGGGAGTCGGGCAGTAGCACAAAGGGTTGAGTGCACATGGACCAGCATAAGGATCCTGGTTCAAAGCCCCCAGCTCCCCACCTGCACGGGAGTTGCTTCACTAGCAGTGAAGCAGGTCTGCAGGTGTCTTTCTTTCCCCCTCTCTGTCTTCCCCTCCTCTCTCCATTTCTCTCTGTCCTATCTAACAACAATGATATCATCAACAACAAACAACAATAAAACAACAAAGGTCCAGCGGAAGGATCCCGGTTCGAGCCCCTGGCTACCCAACTGCAGGGGAGTCGCATCACAGGCAGTGAAGCAGGTCTGCAGGTATCTTTCTCTCCCTTTCTCTGTCTCCCCTCCTCTATAGGTTTCTCTTTGTCCTGTTCAACAACAATAACATCAGTGGAACTAATAACAATAATAACAACAACAAAGGCAACAAAATGGGAAAAAAATGATCTCCAGGAACAGTGAATTCGCAGTGCAGGCATCGAGCCCCAGCAATAACCCTGGAGGTAACAAAAAAAGGATTGTCCTTGGCATGTAACGTGGACAATAATATCTAAGCTAATAAATACTTAGTATGTAATAACTGAATGAATAATAAATATACTAGTAAGTATCTCATAATCTTGTGATAAACATTTATTAAGAGCTGAATTTAGACCACCTAGGTTCTCAGACTGGTGGTCAGCAAAAGGCTTTAACAAACTTTCTTTGTAGTTAAAGTCTTTGATTGCATAGGAGGTGGCAAAATACCCAAGTAACGTCAGAATCATGTCTATTTTTATGTAGTTTCTAGCATGATAATAAGTTTTCCCAATTTTTCTGAACAGCTGTATTGAGTTTTTGATGAAATTAATCATCTATGATACTATGCACCTTTAATTTGTCATTAAAGTGGAACATTTTGTTCCAATGCACAAATCCATATCTGCTTGGATCAAGTACAATGGAAACACATTCACCAGTCACATCTCTATTGATTGGTCACAGAGACACCAGCTGGGTAAATAAAGTCATTGATCTCAGGCCTCCAGCTAAGCACTGAGGTTTTGACAATCTCTGGAGAAACATACGAAATGTTGTGAGTTTGCTAGGAATTTCCAAATCCGTTTGTTTCTCCAACCTAGATCAAGTAAAGTTACTTTCAAAATGGTTCTGATCTTATCAAAAAGTTTGTTGTGAGCTCAAATGTATTTCTCTCAAACAGATAAAATCTTACTTTACTGAGTTTTAGCTGTTCTTAAATATTCATATAAATGGGTTTAATCTGTTATGTTCAGCCTACAGAAAGTACAAATTTTAACTTGAGCAATGGAAAAGATGGTAGAGATGCCACGATGCAAATTTAAGGCATATGTGCTTCCATTGGTCCTTTGTTTTTATCTAATTACTGCTATAGTTAGCACTGAAATGGTATGTTGATACCATATTCCCTGTAGTATGAAATCTCTCCTTCCTTTTTTTATTTTATAGGTGTGTACAGCAGAAACAGAATTTCAATCCCTTTAAATGTTTCCTCTAATTCTCTAGATGATTTTTTTGTCAAAATATAAACATGCAGTTAGGACCAAGGAGTAATTTTCCATTGAAAAGAAATCAAAGGGAATAGAAGATCATTTCTGTCCATGTATCATAAGGTATACACATACAACAGAATAATATTTGCATATTTTTATCTAATTGCATGATGTTTTAACAAGCAACCCTAGGAATCAAACTGTTTTAGATTGTTGACTGGTATCAACAAAATTTCATAGGAAAATAACTGTATCTGTTATCTTAGGGATGCAGAAAGCTATCTCAGCATGGAGGGATAAGTTTCATGCAGGTGCATGTCCCAGGCTGGAAGCTAGGTGCCACATGAGAATGTCATGACACTCAGAGAAACTGTCACTCTGGAGTCTCTCCCTCTCACTCATGCATACACAAAACCAAGTGAAAGAATGAGAGACAGGGGGATAGAGAGAGGAAATTGAAAACTGAATTAGGAAAAGAGTCCATCTACGTGAAACAAAAATGGTCTTTCTTAATTAGAGAGGCATTTTTTTCAACTAAGCATTTAAACATTTTTTAAACTTTTATTTATGTATGTATGTATTCTATTTTGTTGTAGCTGTCTTATTGTTGTAGTTATTGTTGTTGTTATTGATGTCATCGTTGTTGGATAGGACAGCGAGAAATGGAGAGAGGAGGGGAAGACAGGGAGGGGGAGAGAAACACAGACACCTGCAGACCTGCTTCACCACCTGTGAAGTGACCCCCTCCCAGGTGGGGAGCTGGGGGCTCGAACTGGGATCCTTTTACACCAGTTTTTGCACTCTGTGCCCTATGCCCTTAATCCATTGCGCTACCGCCCAACTCCCTCAGCTAAGCATTTAAATAACATCACAAGTTACCCCTCTTCTACAAAACAAAATGATGTGATTATCAAACCCCTAATTTCTAAGTGCATAAATGATAATAAAGGAAGATATTTCAATGCCAATTAAATCTGCATAGAAAATGATATCATTTATAATGAGTATAGTCACTAATTGGTCCAAAGATAGTGCTAACAGGACCCAGGCAGTGGCACGCTTGGCTAAGCACACACTTCACCATGCACAAGGACCCAGGCTGGAGACCCTCCTCCCCACCTGTACAGAGGACTCTTCTCATTCAAGGTGAAGCAAGTGCTGTAGTTGTCTCTGTGTCTCTCGCCCTCTCTGTTTCTCTCTCCTCTCTCAATTTCCCTCTGTCCTATCAAGTAAGGAAAAAAATATGGCAACCAGGAGACATGAGTCCATACTGCATGCACTTAGCCCCCAAAACAACCCTGGAGACAAAAAAAATAGTGGTAATAATAACTGATATGCTATTAAATATATCTCTATGTGATATATATGTATATCAGATATGCATACACATATATATGCATCAGGGTGATAATATACAGCTCCCTTTACAAGAAAGAACCTGAGTAACTATGGTTATGCACCTGCTACAGGCTGAAGAGGAAAACACTGTCTCACTGTGACTTGCCCAGACTAATAACTAACAGAAAGAACTACAATAAAAGTGAACAAGCATAAGGACCGGCGTCAGGATCCCAGTTCGAGCCCCCAGCTCCCCACCTGCAGGGGAGTCACTTCACAGGCGGTGAAGCAGGTCTGCAGGAGTCTGTCTTTCTCTCCCCTTCTTTGTCTTCCCCTCCTCTCTCGATTTCTCTCTGTCCTATCCAACAATGACGACATCAATAACTACACCAATAAAACTACAAAGGCAGCAAAAGGGAATAAATAAATAAATAAATATTTTTTAAAAATTAAAAAAAGAACAACACAGGGAGAAATGTACTGTGTCTTTGTCAGGATAATCTTCATACCTGTAACCAGCTTGCAAGGGAGAGGAGTGGGGCCCAGTAGGAGTGGCCTTTGTACTTTCTATGCCTGCTTTTTTGACCAAGCAAGCATCCACTTTCTGCATTTGTTTCAGTTGTAGCTCTTTTGTCTCAGGTAGATTTCAGAGCTGACAGTCATTAATCTCACTCCAGCACCAATGAAGGTTACCAGAACTGGCAATGAGCAGATGAATTTCTTTCTACTCACCTGGACCAAAGCAGAGTCTCCTGAGAACACAATTTGTACAAACAACTCTTATCCCATTTGGCAACTGGAAGCTTCAGCACAAGTTGCTACAGTTTAAGACAAGTGGCCTGAAAGAGAGATAAGCGTGTTCTTCTGAAATGTGTGTGGTAATTAGCTCTCAGAAGCACAAAACATTCAACCCGGATGATGAGTTTTAATTTCATTTCAAAAGCCTTTTCATTGGGAAGGTGTCACAACTTAACACTTGCTACTAGGTGTAACATAAATGGCTACCCGCCAATTAGAATCTGTTTTTGAATCATTGGTGATCTAAAATATATGAGAATGAGTCATGCGGTTCAAGATGAAATGAAACCTATTATCTTCAGTATGGTGCTGAAATATTCAATCACATTAAAGGACTGAGCAGCAAAGGGGAACTTGATGCTGATTTATACATGAAATTGAGTATGTTGTTCAATCAGATCTCAAGCTCATTAGCAAAGTTCATCTTGCTGTTTGGGGAATAAGGATTCCTAAAAGAATAGGGGGACACAACAGAACTGACTGAAGTCAGTGTGGTTGGTCAACCCAGGGGCTGCTGGGATATAAACATGACAAGCGCCCCCCCCCAGCCCTATTTAAATCTCTCTTACACTTATTATTGCTTGACAAATATCACCATTTCCTAGGTTTCATCCAAATGTTTTTTTTCCCTAAACTGAAGATACCCACAGATTATAAACTTAAGGCTAGTGCCCTAATGTCAGGTCACCCTGGAAACTTCAAACTTCCTTCCACATGCCAAAAGGTATTTCTGCTTTTGACTGCTTATTAAGTTTTCAATGTCGGTAATAATGTATGTCCTAAATTAAATGTTTGGAGGAAGGTTTGCTTTATGTACTTTAAGTGCGGTGGGCTGAGTGATAACTTACCTCATAGAACATACAATTTAACAAGTAACGGGACCTGAGTTTGAGCCCTCGCCACCACCTGGGAGTTTCAAATGTAGCATATAAAATGTAGAGTGGCAAATTCCTTCTCTTTCTGTCCCTGTCTCTCTCCTTCACAGTCTCTCCCTAACATTTAAAGGAGGAAAACAGAGAGTCCACTGGGGATTGAAAAGACCCTAGCAGCAAAAGGAATATGCATTCAAGAAAAATATGATGACATATAGAAGAGATAGAAAAAAATAAACGATGGCTAAGTGGAGGAAGACAACATGAATAATGGTGATGTCTTGGTCAGAAATAAGCTAACTGTTGCCTTGACTGTTGCCTTGTACTCTGTATTTCCTGGATAGATGCAAGAGGGAACAGCTGTACCAGAGACACTATGCAGTTGCTGGGGCTGGGCAAGACAGAGAGTACAGATTGGATTGAGAAGAAAGGGAAAGCCTGATGATTTTATCTCTTTGTCCACAGGACTCTAGAAAAGCAGAGAGATTTAAAAAGATGCCAAACTTCTTGTGGAGTTTATTTCTGCTTTAGAATGGAAACAAAGTGCCAGTGGATTCAATAGATTTTTCTTGCATGAAAGTACTTAAATTCTTAATTCTTTTCTGGTGTCCAGCATACTACTGAGATTATCTTAGATATTTACTATATAGAATGGCCTACTATTTAGAAATTTAATACCTTTTTTTTCTTTTTTTTTTTTTTTTACAAATTATGGGTTTTTCAGCCCTCTCCAGACATGCTACAAAAAGGTAACTGTGAGATTAAAGACAAAAAAAAAGTTAATTTACAGTATCCTCAAATTCTTACTACAGAGCATCCCAATACTAACCACTCTACTGACTAATTTAAAAAAAAAAAAAATATATATATATATATATATATGTACTCTACTTTTAATATACTTCTACGCATTATTAGTAGGCTTAAAATTAAAGCTAGTGTTCATTTACAATGGCGGAATAGTGAATAAAAATCAATAACATATGGATTATGTTTCCAAGGACCAGGTCTGTGGTCCATTGGAAAAAGCAGGAGCCATTAGAACAGAGGAGAACCAAACAACTGAAATCATTAATTGTGTTGTAATAAAGAAACTGTTATGTCTGGGGAAAAAAAGTAAGATATGCCTGTTTATTTCGAAGAAGTGACTCTCAAGTTGTCTTGATAGACTAAAAACATTTCTCCAAAACCTTTTAAATCAAGTTGATGTTTTTTTAGAATGCTTTGCAAGTGAAGAATTTATTTGTAAGTTAAAGGGGATAGATCTCATTAACAAATTTTAAGTATTCCTCTGCCTAGAAACGTTGAATATATACAAAGTTATAGGATAAGTATTGTATCTCTAGATTTTAACAAAATTAATGAGGTGACTTCTAAAACTATCCAGCACATGACTATTGTTCATTTTATGCCAAATGTTTCTCTAAGTGCTTTTTTTAAATATAGATTGAGTTACTTAATCTCATAACAACCCAATGAGATAGGATAGTTATTATTCACATTTTACCACCAAGGCACTAGGTCATTAAGAGTTTGAATAAATTCCCCAAGGTTGCAGATGGAGCTCTGATTCACACCCAGGCTGGCTAGAAGTTGGAATCTATGATCATCTAGCTATACAAGTTTTAAACAGAATGAACTTTAGTAAAATGATAATATGATGGATATACAGAGAAAGAGGAGGAAAAATATAACTATCAAAATTCCCAACCCATTCTGAAGTGAGTTCCAACATGTTTTTAGCCTTTTAAAGTAAACATACAAACCAACTAGACTAAAAATCACTCAATATATAAAGACTACAAAGACACAGAAAGACAAGTTAAAAAAACAAACAGATATTCAAAAGCTTTTCCAAATATTGACTTTAAGAATTAGTTCTTCAGATTACAAATGCCTTTATGCTTTGACCTAGCAAAGTTTCCATAAAGACCCTGCATTCTGTGTTCAGACCATTTTTAATGACACAAATGGATTAATTCCCACATCAGAGATTAACTCCCACATCAGTTGGGAGAATAAGTACATCTACATTCACAATCCTGAAGATACAGTGAGTAAGTACAAACTGTTAGGGGGAGTGTAGGATTATCTCACAGGGTAGAGTGTCCACTTTCCTTGGGTGAGGTTAGAGTCCTAGCATACACAGGGAAGCCTAGCATGGGGAATTTCCTATGTTGACTTGTCTCTCCCTCACGGAGTGGTGATATTACACATGTCAAAAAGATTATCAGAAAGCGAAAGTCTTTCTTTCCTATGACACACTAGTAATTCACACTGGTTCTGTTTTCAAAACAGGATGCAAAACTGACTAGGTTTTTTTTGGAAGAGAGTTAATGAGCAGAACAGGTTCTGCTTGTTTGTTTTTGTTTTTGTTTTGTTTTCAACCAGAGCATTGATTGGCTTCCTGTGGTGAAGGGGGCTTTAGAGCCTCAGGCATGACAGTTGTTTTGCATAACCATTATACTACCTAACCACACCCCAGAACATTTCTCTAACACACTCTAGCCACTGAGCCACCTCTTTAATCATAAGACATCCCATTTCTAACTATGTTATTTATTTTTTTTGCCTCCAGGGTTATTGCTATCTTTTAAAAATTTTTTATATTTATTTATTTATTTTTCCTTTTGTTGCCCTTGTTGTTTTTGTTGTTGTTATTGATGTTGTTGTTAGATAGGACAGAGAAAAATGGAGAGGGGAAGACAGAGAAGGGGAGAGAAAGACACCTGAAGACCTGCTTCACAGCCTGTGACTGTGAAGTGACTCCCCTGTAGGAGGGGAGCCGGGGGCTCGAAATAGGATCCTTATGCCAGTCCCTGCGCTTTGCATCATGTGCGCTTAACATGCTGCACTACCAACGGACTCCCTTATTAGTGATATCGTAGGGGTACAATTTTACTGTTGCGCAAATATGTTGCTAGTTCATGTTGAACCTATCAAAGTGCCTGCCCTTTCTCCACAGGGCCCTGAGACCCCCTCTTCCCAAATCTGCTCACACCGGTAGTTATACACTATGGGGTTGTTCACAGTTTGCTTTCTCAAGTCTCTGGTCTCATCCAGTTACATATGAATATGCGTAATGCCATGCAGTATTTGCTATTCTCCTGATCGTTCTTCCTTTCATCTAGATAATTTTTTTATTTATTTGTATAAGAGAGAGATAGAGAGAGGATGATTCAAACAGGGATAGAGAGAGAGAGAGAGAGGGAGAGATAGAGAGAGAGAGAAACATCAGATTACTGCACAGTTTTTGCTGATAGTGCTGGGAATTGTATCTGGGACCTTTGAGCCTCAGGCATGAAAGTCCTTTTGCCTATCCACTATGTTGTCTCTCCAGCTCTCTTCGGATATATATTTCAATTACAATGTTCTATTACAGTTCTATCCACACCAGAACAAAGAACAAAACTTTACCTTTTAAAATATTTATTTATTATTTATTCCTTTTTTTGTCCTTGTTTTATTGTCGTAGTTATGATTGATGTCATTGTTGTTGGATAGGACAGAGAGAAATGGAGAGAGGAGAGGAAGACAGAGAGGGAGAGAGAAAGACACCTGCAGACCTGCTGCACCACTTGTGAAGCGACTCCCCTGCAGGTGGGGAGCCAGGGGCTCAAATCGGGGATCTTTATGCCGGTCCTTGCGCTTTGTGCCACCTGCGCTTAACCCGCTGATCTACCCCCCGACTCCCAAAACTTCACCTTTTCATATAACTAAGTAGCTTTCCAGCAAATCATTAACTCTTGGTTAATGAAGTAATGGTAGCCAGTGCCTTGCTATTGAACACGTGAATGGTTCATTTTTACAGTGAGTGTCTGTGCAGGCTACACTCAGCTCTAGCCTTCATTTCTCTGAAGGTTTTATAGCTCTGAAGAACAGTGAACCAGAGTTCAGCCCTAGAATCAGACTAAGATAGTTACTATCCATATGATGCGTCAGCTTTCTTGTATGTTTAATTTTTTATATCTACCTTCTAAAGTCGGAGTAGAATCAAATCATATGGTTATTACTGAAGCATTTAAGAATGTGAGGCTTAATAAATTGGAGTTGTCACTATAATTCCATCTTTACTTCTGACACAGCAGATCAAGTTCCTTTCTTTTAACCTACTCATTTTCAATCCTCAAAAAACACCCATTATCTAAAGAAATTCATCAGAGAATTTTCTTTTTTAAGCGCTTTAAAATTTTTTTGCATTATCTTTTATTTATTTATTAGATAGAAACAGCCAGGAATCCAGAGGAAAGGGGTATGATGCAGAGGAAGAGAGATACAGAGACACCTGAAAAAGCTTTCCCCCTGCAGGTGGGACCTGGAGGCTTGAATCCAGGTCTTGGCGAGTTGTAACATGTGCACTCAACCAGGTGCATCTGAATATTTTCAAACTAGTATAATATACACGTGAAACATACACAAGCTTAGCTCCATATGGATTCTTTTAACACCAGGGAAATTATTTAGCAAGTAAGCCACCCTTCCTCATTATACAGTAGTATTAATAAACAGCTTGGCTTCTAGAATAAGACTTGGTGCAATCAGTTTAGTTTTTTTTTTTTTTTAAGTAAAGCTTGTCAAGCAATATTCACTTGTGTCATTTTGCTTGTGAATTAATTTCTAAGTTCTATTCTTATTAAAGTAGAGTTTTAGTATTATTTGTGTCTCTACCCATCATTGCATCGACCTTCTCGTGGTGCATCCCGTGAGTACCCATTTATTGGGGAAACTGACGATCCTTCCTAGCCGACTGAATCCACATGGATCCCAGTCACTTTTAAAGCCAGCAGCAAGCAGACATCAGGCTCAACCTGACGCTGTTGACTGGCTACGGCAGAAGGGCAAACGCTAGAAGAAGAAGAAGAAGAAGAAGAAGAAGAAGAAGAAGAAGAAGAAGAAGAAGAAGAAGAAGAAGAAGAAGAAGAAGAAGAAGAAGAAGAAGAAGAAGAAGAAGAAGAAGAAGAAGGAGAAGAAGGAGAAGAAGAAGGAGAAGAAGAAGAAGAAGAAGAAGAAGAAGAAGAAGAAGAAGAAGAAGAAGAAGAAGAAGAAGAATAGAGTAACCATGGATAAGGAGGAGCTAACCAATTCACCTAAAATTCTCCAGGACTTACCGCATTGGAGATATATTACATGCTTACACAAGAGTGTGGGCAGATTTCTCTCTGCTCAATGACCACTGTTAAAGTTAGTAACCTCTATTTTTTTTTACTTGAGTTATCTAAGGTTTATTGGAGAGAGAGAGAGAGAGGGAAAGAAAGGAAAGAGAGTAATCAAGGGGAAATAGTGAGAGAGAGCAGGCATACTTGTGCTAATGCTTCATTGCTAGTGAAGCTTACCCCCCTTGCAGGTGGGAACAGAAACTTGAACCCAGGCCCGGGAGCTTATAACAAGAGTGCTTAACCAGGTTGGGGTCCCCTATTTTTTTTCTGAGATCAGTGCTATATAGCAAGGTTGACCTAAATTCATTTTTTTTAATCCTTTTAGTTCACATTGTTTTGATAGGAATACTAGGTTCACCTAGTAGCATGGTAGAAAGCGCGTGCACACACACACACACACACTCCCTGGTTGGAGTTTCTGGTTACCACTTGGGAGTACCATGCCAAAGGAAAGCTTTGTGATGCCTCTTCTCACTCTCTGACTCTCCCTTTCTGTTTCTTATATTCTAAGAAAAACAATAGAAAAGATAAATAACAGCAATATAGTCATTTAAAAGAAATGTAAGTTAAGATTTAGGAAGACTCTAACATTCTTGGGTTACATGTACTAGTAAACCTTATTCTAATAATAATGTGTAGATCTGAATCAAATTCATAATCGTTATTTTAGATTATGGTCCAGTTAGTCTACAATATACATATACATATATATGTACATACACATTAGATTGTTTAATTTTGAAACTATAAAATTGAATTTATGTTAAATACTTTTATTATTTTTATTTACTGGATAGAAACAGCCGGAACCAAGAGAAATGGAGAGATAGTGAGGGAGAGATAAGGAGAGACACCTGCTTCACTACTTTAGAAGCTTTCTTCATGTAGGGGAAGACTGGGACCTTGAACCCTGGTCCTTAGGCACTGAAACTTTCATGTGCACTCAACCAGGTGTGCCACAACCGGGCCCCCTCTGTTATGTACTTAATAACATGAAGTCAGGAGACGAAGATCACAAAAATGCAAAATCTCAGTGCATCACTAACCTCTTAAGAATTGCCATTTACGGGCGTCCAGCGGTAGCGCAGCAGGTTAAGCGCATGTGGTGCGAAGCGCAAGGACTGGCATAAGGATCCTGGTTCCAGACCCCCGCTCCCCACCTGCGGGGGGGGGGGGGGGAGTCGCTTCACAGGCGGTGAAGCAAGTCTACAGGTGTCTATCTTTCTCTCCCTTTCTCTGTCTTCCTTTCCTCTCTCCAATTCTCTCTGTCCTATCTAACAATGACAACATCAATAGCAACAACAATAATAACTACAACAACAATAAAACAAGGGCAACAATTGAGAAAATACATGAATATAAATAAATAAAAAAGAATTGACATTTACATTGGAGATTACACTTACAACCTATCTATTACACAAATGTGTACATAGCAACTTTGTTGGAAGCCAATAGATTGTATTAAAGCCACAGGATACTTGCCATGTATTTCACACACATTATCTCATGGTAAACACAGATTTGGACCTCTCCAGTATTTAGAAACTCAAGGTCATGCTATTGTCACACGACTTATTTGATAGAAGCCTTCACATATCAATAATCTGACGGCTGTAACTTTATCATGCATGCTACATTTAAAATCATTATCTTCACTATGCCTGTCACCAACTCTTTCTAGCATTTAAATCATTTATTTCCTTTTTTTTTTTTTTACAAACACGGTTGTAGTGATTTTTGGTAACAAACTCATTGTCATAATATTTACAAAATGCTTCTGAGCCAGATTTTGCAGAGAATTTTAAGCTTCATTTAACTTGTTCTACACAGAGAGAAAAACAGAAGAACATCATAGCCAATGGGAAAACAGGGATGCGACTTAAACTCGTGTTTTCAAAATTGTGAGTTTACAGAAGCAAAAATATTCCTTGACTTTGTGGCCCAGTCCGGTGGCTTTCTTTATAAGAAAATGGGCTGTTACATCCCAGCCCCTCTCTTTCATCTAATTCTCACTTGCTACTTATTAAACTAGATCAAACTTTATTTTTAAAATCAGTGGAAGAAGGGGGGCATGGTTATGCAAAAAGATTCCCGGGGTCTGGCAGTAGCACAGCGGGTTAAAAGCTTCTGGCGTGAAGCACAAGGACCTGCATAAGGATCTCAGTTGGTTGGAGCCCCCAGCTCCCCACCTTCAGGGGAGTCGCTTCGCAGGCGGTGAAGCAGGTCTGCAGGTGTCTATCTTTCTCTCCCCTCCCCTTTCTTTCCTCTCTGTCTTCCCCTCCTCTCTCCATTTCTCTCTGTCCTGTCCAACAAAAGCAATGACAATAATAACAACAAAAACAAGGGTAACAAAGTGGGGGAAATGGCCTCCAGGAGCAGTGGATTTGTAGAGCAGGAAATGAGCCCCAGGGGTAACTCTGGAGGCCAAAGAAAAAAGAAAATTAAAGAAAATTAAATAAAAATTGAACAATGACCATCAGGAACAATGGATTCACCGAGCCCCAGTGATAACCCTGGAGGAAAAAAAAAAAAAAAAGAAAAAGACAATATTATACTATATTCATCTTCCAGAACTAAATTTGAATTCTCTAAATTAAAACAGAAAAATCAATATTTTTCAGAAAAAATAGTGGAAAAGTTCAAATGTAGGGGGTCATGCATGGTGCACCGGGTTAAGCACACATAATACAAAACACAAGGGCCAGTGGAAGAATCCAGGTTCAAGCCCCCGGCTCCCCACCTGCATGGGGAGGGGGGTCGCTTCACCAGGAGTGAAGCAGGTCTGCAGGTGCCTATCTTTCTCTCCCCTCCACTGTCAATTTCTCTCTGTAGTATCAAAAAAAAAAAGAAAGAAAGAAAAGAAAAAGAAAAAAGAAAGAAGGAAAGGAAGGAAGGAAGGAAGGTAGGAAGAAAGAAAGAAAGAGAGAGAGAGAGAAAGAAAGAAAGAAAGAAAGAAAGAAAGAAAGAAAGAAAGAAAAAGAAAGAAAGAAAGAAAGATCCAAATATATGGCCAGAGGATTTGATGAGGACAGCAAAACTGGGCAATGAGTTCACTATCCAATTTCATTTAATTTGCACTTTGAATATTTAGCTACCTCAACTAACCACCATTTGGAGATGAACTGTAAAGATGGACATATCTTGAACAAGGGACTTTACCACTCAGCAACATCCCATTTAGGTCAAGCATATCTCAAGTAGTTTACTTGCTGAGTACGCCATCAGCGTTTTAGGCATTCAGACTCTTATTGGTGATTAAATCACAGTTGATGCATTCTTCCTAGTGAATAAAAAATGTAACCCCTTGGAAAGATATTATCTTTATTGTGTAATTTACTAGGTAGAATTGTAATAAAACTGTCCTTATCTTCACAAGAGTCTGTTATTTGCTATCCACAAATTATTGTCTTATTTTACTCTTAATTACGTAAGTAATACATCACTTTTTTCATATAAAATTAATATACAAACTGCAAAATCTTCCAGTTTGTATATTAGCTCCCAACGCTTACTGCCTGATCGCTATAAGTACTGTCAAGTTGTATATTCCCTCACAAATTTGTACAACATACATACATAGTTAAGTTCAATTAAACTCTTTGCACTTATGTACCTATCAATTTGCTCCGAGAAAATGAAATAAGTGGAGATTAAATTCCGCTAATGGAAGGAGAAGACATTCAAATCTTAACTGTGTATTTTCTTTGAGCCCACAGTTAAAATCGTAAGACCTGCCAGTCATAATTTGAAATGGTGTTTTTAAAAGCCCACTTCATTTCTAATTATATCTAGCAGATAAAAGAATCCAGCTGTTTATGCTTTTTGATAGCTTGCTTGGATGTAGTCCAAAAGGTAAAGTGGGTGAGTTTACAATCTTCTAACTGGCAACATATTGAAACAGCATGGAGTAGCCGCTTCAATGGGAGTGCTTGTTTGTTTTGCTTTTATCAAATGTTAACATCTTTTGTGTAGCTGGGGCACCTCATATGATTCAGGACAGTTGGAGTTTGTATTCCCAAGTCTCCATCCACGTCTCCACACTCTGCCCTCAGACATCCTTAGAATGGTTTCCCCCAGGCCCAGAGGCATTTATCTTGAGAACAATGGGTCTGTTCACAAGGAACCTCTCACCCCACCTTCTCTGCTAGGGCCTTTAAGGTTTGTGTGTGAGCTTGACTGATTACCCAGGGGGCATATACTACTAGACCTTGTTACATTGCTTATTAAGGAGGCTGAAACTTGATTTAAACAACAACAACAACAACAACAAAAACTGAGAAGAATACTTTTGAACTGCTGTTGTTCCTTAATACAATCCCTCAGGGCACACATTACAAAGGACTCCAGGTGAGGCAGGTAGCAAGGCCCATTTTGGCAAAGCTAGAACCACTGCACGTTGCTATCAAGTGTTTTAACAGCTCACAGTTTAACTTAATTGGATTCTGGTAGAAGTTGCATTTTTTCCTTCTTCTTCTTCTTCTTCTTCTTCTTCTTCTTCTTCTTCTTCTTCTTCTTCTTCTTCTTCTTCTTCTTCTTCTTCTTCTTCTTCTTCTCCTTCTTCTACTTCTCCTCCTTCTCCTCCTTCTCCTCCTTCTCCTCCTTCTCCTCCTTCTCCTCCTTCTTCTTCTTCTTCTCCTTCTTCTACTTCTCCTCCTTCTCCTCCTTCTCCTCCTTCTTCTTCTTCTTCTTCTTCTTCTTTTTTTGTGATGAACTCTTTTCAGTTTAGAGTCCTAACTAGAGAAGATGGGTCAGTCACATCTGTTTAAAAGGGGGAATATATGTCAGACGTTATTCTTGAAGATAACGAAGTATGTACATTAGCAAACCCCAAGCCCCTCTCCTCCCCCTCATTTGTGTTTACCTTTGAATAGAGACATCCAACTCCTGGGATTCAATCACAGGCCTCTCTAGCTTCACATCCAAGGACTTAGTCAGCCATCAGCCATGCCGGGGAAGGTTTCTAGTAATCTTAGCTTCTATCTAGAATCAGGAAAACCTGCAAGGACCCACTTCCTGCTTCCAATCACACCTTTCAGGTGTTTCCCCTTCTCCAGCTCACTCTGACCCTTTCTTCTCTTTCCACGTCATAGCTCCACAAAGACCAAACCATCCCTATGTACCCCACTTTTTCAAGCCATCCCTAAGTACCTGATCATTTCTCCTTTTTCTTCCTTATTAATGCTTTTGCTATTTTTTAGGGGGGATCCCCATCATCACTCTGGTGATGGGAATTCTGAGAAATTGTACCCCTCTTGTCCTATGGTCTAGTCGATCATTATTAAATCAATAAAAAAATTTTAAAAAAGAGCTAATAGGATAGATAATATGGATTGCATCATATGCTCTCCACTAAAGATGATGAAATCTTATTTTCTGATGTGACTCTTAGAGGGTGGTTATAATCAAATACTTTGACAAAAGTGGAGTCTTAATATGCTAGGGTCAGTGACCTATTAAGAAGAAGAGACACCTTTCTTTCTTCTGTCTTTTCTCTTCTCTCAGGAAGAAGGTGACCTCTATAAGCAAAGAAAAGTCTCACCAGAACCCAGTCAGGCATATACCCATATCTCCGGCTTTCTAGGCTTTAGAGATGTGTGTATGTGACGTGTGTGTGTGTGTGTGTGTGTGTGTGTGTGTGTCTGTGTGTGTGTGTGTGTGTGTGTGTGGTTGAGAGAAGAGAGGAAAAGTAGAAGGAGTCATATTAAAAATACTGCTAATTTTTCTGAACACAATCAATAATTGATGATTTTGTGTGGCACTGAGCCTATGTAGATGTTCGATTCCACTTCTTTTTTTAAATCTTTATTTTTAAATTTCTGATAGAGAAGTCAACAGAGATGGAAAAGAGAGAGAGAGAGAGAGAGAGGAGACATCACAGCAAGGTTCGACATCTGTAGATCTTCCCCACACCCATCTGTGATAATCTCATGTGATGCTGAGTCTCAAACACAGACACCCTTTCAGGGAAGGCATTGCCAGGCATTCAATCACTATTCAATGTTTATAAATATAAATACATTATAAATTATAAATACATCTGAAAGGTGTGACTGGAAGCAGGAAGTGGGTCCTTGCAGGTTTTCTTGTTTCTGGAAAGAAGCTAAGGTTACTAGAAACCTTCCCCCAGCATGGCTGACAGCAGTGGTTGAGAGGTTAAGTCCCTGGATGGGGAGCTAGAGGTCTGTGATCAGGTCCCTTGAGTCCGATGTCTCTACTCTCAGGAGAGTTGCAAGGTGAAGAAGCTTTTTTAATTTGATGTCCCAATACCATTTCCCAGCACAAGGAGCAGTTATCTTTGAAAAAAATAAGTGATTTTAGGAGTAGATCAGGAACTATGTAAGATGCAACTGGACTTCTTAAAATGCCAGAAAGCAAGAAAAATTCTCAAAACCAAACAGAACAATCTGTATCAGTGACGTTCTGTCAATAGAGCAAAACATCAACTGAAAGAATTTCAAATGGCTGAGGCAGAGTCAAGTAGAACAACAAAAAGAAAGTGTGATCCAATGAGTAATATTCACTTAGTGTGTCCTGTATGTTAGAAAATATATTTAATCCAGAAACAACAAACATTTGATGTAGAAAATATGCAAGGTGTTGAGTGAGATGAATTGCTGTAATGATTTCACAATGATAATATGCATATCACATATGCAATTATGTGCACATTAAATATATGCAATTTACTTGTGAATTATCAGTAAAGCTGATAAAAACTTTAATTTAAAGGATTAATGATTGACTGACAATTTAGTGGTCAAGAGTGCTTTCTTTCTAACACCTAGGAAGTTCTAAACTTGCAAAAGTTTGAGTAGAGACATTCTACCCAAGGGATTCAATCACAGGCCTCAAACTTCACATCCAGTGACTTAACCACTCAACCACTGCTATCAGCCATACTGGGAGGAGGTTTCTAGTAACCTTAGCTTCTTTCCAGAATCTAGAAAAAGTGCAAGGACCCACTTCCTGCTTCCAATCACAGGTTTCAGATGTTTTCCCTTCTCCAGCTTAAGGAGAGAAAGGAGAGAAATCAAAAAGCATGAGTAGAAAGTAATTTCTTTACTTGAAAAGGGTCATATAAAATGTTCTAAAATTAATCGTTTTCCTTAAATAGCTGTATTCTTAAAGTTAGATATCCTTACTTTATATGTATCTACATAAGTATATATTCTATCTGCTAATGCAAATTTATTATAATTATATAATATTAATATTATAATTTATAGTTGATGCTCAGAAAATATCCAGGTTGGAAAAGAGCATAATAGGAAAAGTAATAACTTTTGGAGAGAAGATACATTATTATTAATCATTAATGGTATTATGTCCTAAGAAATAGAGGATTTATGGGAGTCGGGCAGTAGCACAGTGGGTTAAGCTCAGGTGGCACAAAGCACAAGGACCTGTGTAAGGATCCCAGTTGGAGTCCAGGCTCCCCACCCACAGGGGGGTCCCTTCACAGGTGGTGAAGCAGGCCTGCAGGTGTCTGTCTTTCTCTCCCCCTCTCTGTCTTCCCCTCCTCTCTCCATTTCTCTCTGTCCTATCCAACAATGACAACATCATCAATAATGATAATAACTAAAACAATAAAACAACAATGACAACAAAATAAATAAATAAATATTTTTTAAAAAAGAAAAGAAAAAAAGAAATAGAGGATTTATTTTTTAAAAAAAAGATAATTTAATCTGTAATCCTTAATATAAAACAGGTCCATATATTTCTAACTCAAAATTTTTGAGTTTGAAAATGTATTATGAAATGACCTTAACAGATTGGGGAGTGGAATGCCATAATCAAATACATTAATGCTTTTCACTGGAACTTATGAATATTCACATTAATTAAGACAAAGACTGTAAATAGCCTCACATCTGTTCAGATCAAATTTGGTCTTGGAATAAAACTAGATGGCAAACTTACTTTAAAAACTCTCAGTTTGAAGCTTTCTGAATTTCCGAATTACAAATATGAGACTGTGAATCTGTTGCAAGTAGTGAGATCATTATAATTGCTATATAAAAGTTAAGTATATAGAAAACAAGTAATTCTATTATTATCTACACCAGTCAGAAAATACAACTTTGAAAATTGCTTGCAAAGTGAATCTATAAGATGTGGCATGTTGCATCAAAGTAAAAAATTCTGGCATGGTGGGGGTTAAGGCTTAGGTCCTGGAACATGAAGACAGAGGAGGACTTAGAGGGACTTGAATTGTTATATGGAAAACTAAGAAATAGTACACATGTACAAACTACTGTATTTTCCTGTCAACTATAATCCATTACTAACCCCAATAAATAATATATATAAGTATATATATATATATATATATATATATATATCTACAAATGAACTATGGGTAAAACCAGAAAAATATAAATGGCACAGTTTACAGAGGGAATTATAGAAACATCATAGTAATAAGGTTTTCATAAATGCAAATACTTATGCTCGTGTGTAGAAGGAATCAATAGTGGAGATTTAAGTTAATTACATCATAAGTTCAGTAAAAAAAAAAGGGGGATGGTTAAACATGATTTTATTAATCTAGTAAAAATCTGTAACATAAATACAAAGGCAAATCCAACTATAATGACATTACTTATTTTTCTGAATATATGTCTTACTGGAAATAAAACTTTAAAAAAGAAAGCAAGTTGAGTGAATATCAATATACATTTGAAGATATTACTGATGTACACCAATACGCAAGTGAAACAAAAGAAGTCATCCATTAAAAATAATAAAAAGATGGCAGTTGGGTGGTAGTGCAGTGATTAAGCGCACAAGGCGTGAAGAGTAAAGACCAGCTTAAGGATGCGGGTTCCAGTCCCCGGCTCCCCACCTGCAGGGGAGTAACTTCACATCAGTGAAGCAGGTCTGCAGGTGTCTGTCTTTCTCTCCCGCTCTCTGTCTTCCCCTCCTCTCTCCATTTCTCTCTGTCCTAACAACGACGACATCAATAACTACAATAACCATGAAAAACAACAAGGGCAACAAAAGGGAAAATAAATAAAATAAAATTTTTTAAAAAGATTAACAAAAATAAATATACAGTCATGATTCAAAGAGGAAGAAATTCAAGTGACCAATATAAGAAATAATTAACTTCTATCGGCGTCTTTAAAAGGTGATTCAAGAACAGCTTGTCACTTCCTATCCAACAGATTGACAAAAAAATTGAGAAGTATGAAAATACCAATACAGCAAAAGATTAACAAGTGCTTAACCACACAGTACTATCAGAAAATGGGATTCACACTTGGTCAGCGATTTAGCGCTACCAAACAAAATTAAGAGCCTGAATAACTTACAAGATAACAGTTTTACAGCTAACAGATAACTTAGAGACTAGGTCTTGGAGGTGAGGGTGGAGACAGAGCTTTGGTGGTAGGTGTGATATGGAAATATACCCTGTGATGATCATATGATTTGATAACCTACTATAATCATAAATTTAAAACAAACAAGCAAACAAACATGGAGTAACTATTGTAGTTATGTAAAATGACTTTCAAACCACAGGCTCTGAGTTTTCCGCTCCAGTGCCATGAGGACCTTAGGCCAGAGCTGAGCAATGCTATGATAAAAGTCAAAAAGTAAGAAAAAAAAAATTATGACGACCAGGACGTTTGTGACAGCCAAAATTCATGGAATAGGATCCTAATACACAGTATGACGGTGTTACGAAGCGAAGCTGAGAGATATTTACATTGTGAGAAAGAAGCGCCAAGGAATCAAATCAGTATTCTCCTAAGAGGGCGTCGGGCGGTAGCGTGGCGGGTTAAGCACACGTGTCTTGAAGCTGAAGGACCAGGGTATGAATCCCAGTTCGAGCCCCCGGCTCCCCACCTGCAGGGGAGTCGCTTCACAGGCGGTGAAGCAGGTCTGCAGGTGTCTTTCTCTCCCCCTCTCTGTCTTCCCCTCTTCTCTGCGTTTCTCTCTGTCCTATCCAACAACAATAATAACTACAACAATAAAAACCAAGGGCAACAAGAGGGAATATATATACATATATATAATAAGACATATATATATATATACATACATACATACACACACACACACATATATATATATATATATATATATATATATATGATACCCCACAATAGTACCTAGCTAGTTTTTCTTGGGAAGATTCACCTATCTGTCTGGATCTCAGAACAGGACCCTCATCCAAACATACTGGCAAACTAATCTCATTTTTTTTTTACTTTTAAAATTTATGTATTTATTTATTGGACAGAGACAGAAAGAAATTGAGAGGAGATTGGGAGATAGAGAAGGAGAGAAACAGAGAGACACCTGCAGCCCTACTTCACCACTCATGAAGCTTTTCCCCTGCAGGTGGGGGTCAGGGGCTTGAACCCGGGTCCTTGTGCATTGTAATGTGTGCACTTAACCAGGTGCGCCACCGCCTGGCCCCTACTAATCTCATGAGTAAAAATAGGCCTGTGTAAAATGCATTTCTGTTGTTAAGTCTTTGGTATTTTATTACAACAGCCCAGGATCACATCAAATTTGGAAAACTGTCAACCACAAAGTCAACATTGTTCGTTGTGCCGCTCGACTCTTCCTTCTCCTGCTGAATCCCCAATTACACATGTGTAAGGCGGACCCCATTTTGTAGCTCTTTTCATTTTAGTCTATTTAATTGGGTGTCAATCATTTTTCCTCTCTGTGCTTTATCTAGATGCTTTGTAAACACAGATACGACCACTCTATTATTTTAGTTTGGGCAGTCAATGAGACGTCTCTCCAAAAAGTCAGGACCGTTGTCTACTAAGTCGTGGTTACAATAGCTCAACTGCTTTATTTTATTTTACTGGGGGGTAACTGGCTTGCAGTGTATGCGTATTTTTTTTCAGTTTTCACTCTTACTCTCAGCCTAGGTCTTCCTCCACCAGGACATGAAATTCCTCTCCCCCACACTCAGAATCATTTACTTTGATGCAATACACCAAACCCAGTCCCTGTTCTATTTTGTGCTCCCACTTTCTGTTTTAGTTCTCAACTTGGGTCCATGAGTGAGATGATCCCACACTCATCCTTCTCTTTCAGGCTTATCTCACGTTACATGATTCCTAAAAGCTCTGTCCAAGCTGATGTGAAGAAGCTGAATGAATTCATCATTCTTAACAGCTTAAATTCCATTGTGTATATATACCAGCCCAGTTAGTGATCCTACCCTTGAAGAGGTCCTTCCTTAAAGTCCATTTGTCCCCCAATGTAGATATTAGTTGCTAACCACCAGAGTTTTCTCTTTAAAGAAATTCAAAACTGCTGTTTTGGTGATTAACGCCATGAAGTCATCATCATTATTGAGGTGATATTGGAAACACTTTTGATTTTTATTTCCTCTTGAAGTAAATCCAGGTTGAACCATTAAATTAAAAATTCATCTCATATGTGAACATGTTTGCACTTGATTAGTTGCCACAGAAGCCATTCCCTAGGCCTTTATCTTCTCAATTTTAGTATCTTGGAAGTAATTTATGGTTATTAAACAATAATAATTGATCCCATGATATACACACACCCTTCCTGTACAACTCATTAGAATAAAAACATTTAATTTGATAATTAACTGGAAAAAAAAGCACTCAGTTAAGATGTGTTCTCATTTACTGTTTTCATAATCATCCTATAGGGCAGAATACTAACTACTTACACTACTATAAGAGTATGAGATTAACTTTTTTGTAAGTATTTATTCCCTTTTGTGGCCCTTGTTGTAGTTATTATTGTTGTTGTTATTGATGTCGTTGTTGTTGGATAGGACAGAGAGAAATGGAGAGAGCAGGGGAAGACAGAGAGGGGAAGAGAAAGACAGACACCTGCAGACCTGCTTCACCGCCTGTGAAGCAACTCCCCTGCAGGTGGGGAGCCGGGGGCTCAAAGTGGGATCCTTATGCCACATGTGCTTAAACCACTGAGCTACCGCCCAACTCCCTTGATGATCTTTTAATCAATGTCGCCGCAGCTTCATTTATATACATCACAATTTAGTTTGTGTTGTATGGATTTCACTAATTTATTTTACATTCATGGTTCAGTAATTAATTACTTGGCTATTTTACTCTGGTTTACAATTTAACAGGACCATAGACTAATCAGAGTAAACATCATAAACTATCACCTTTTACTCCAAATGCACTTACGTAAATAGTCAATAAATCAAGCAATTTCATTTTGATTTCCTTAGAAAATTACTTATTTATTAGAGAGCACAATTGAGGGACTGGATAGTGGCACAGCTAGTTGAGTGCACATGCTACAAAGTCTTTACCCAGGTTTAAGCTCCCAGTTCTTACCTGCAGGGGAGGAATCTTTACAAGTGGCAACCCAGTGCTGGGGGGGGGGGTCCTTCCTATCTCTCTCGCTCCCTCTCTCTTTCCTCTTCCCCAGCCTGATTTTTCTCTGTCTCTATTCAATAAATAAATAAAAAATAAACTACTGTTATTTTTTAAAACAAGAGAAGAAGAGAAGTGACGGTCAGGCAGAGAGAGTGATACCTGCAGCACTGCTTCCTGGCTCAGGAAGTCTCATCTCTGCAGTGGAGACCAGGAGTTCGCTCATTGTAACATCTGCAGTTACCCAAGTATGCCACTGCCCAGCCCCCAAAACAATTTCTTCTAAAACATTTTACATCTTCTCATAAGTAACTAACTTGAAACTAGTACGCCACTCTGTGAAACTTACCTCCCTGGTTATGTTTCTTGTTTGTTCATTTAGTAAATTCACTTGCTCTGGGTGTGTATATTCCACCGTGAGTGAAAAAATTTCACTGTGGAGCCAGAGCTCAAACCAGGATCTTTTCTCATTGTGTGTCCTAAAATGACAATTTTGACCTCTTATGCCCAAGTTTACACCCTGTACTGTTATCCATTTAATCATATTTTATATTAAGTGTACAAATAAATGTGCTTATTTCAAGGAATTTTAGTAAAAGCACATGTGATTTTTTTTTTCTTTTTTTGCCTTCAGGGTACTCGCTGGGCTTATCAGTACCTGTGCTATAAATCCACTGCTCCTATGGCCCTTTTTTCCTCCCCCCCCCCCATTTATTTTTCTTCTTCTTTGCATAGGACAGAGAGAGATTGAGAGGGCAAGGGAAGATAGAGGAGAGGAGATAGACCCCTGCAGACCTGCTTCACCGCTTGTGAAATGACCCCCTGTGCAGCTGAGGAGCTGGGGGCTTGAACCAGAATCCTTGCCTGGGTCCCTGCACTTCATACTACCTGTGCTTAACCTGGTGTTCCACCACCCGGCCCCAAAGCACATGTGACTTTTCTAGTTAATATATGACTTTGTTGATTTTTTTTTTCAGTAGAAGAAGCAGAATAAACAACAAATGAAGAAACAGTAGAAGGAGGAATAGTAATAAGAGAGGAGGGTAGCCAGAAGATAAAGAAGGAAGAGTGGGAGGAGAAGAAAGGGAGAGGAAGTTGTGGGAAGAAGAATATGACAACAAGAAGGGAGTGATCAGGGAAGGAAGGCGGCATCTTCCATTGTCCAATTATATCTCTACTTTCAGGTTTCTATTAATGTATTTATTTCTTCTACTTGAATAGAGGGGCCATAGGCTAACGGTCGGTCAATGTCGACTTTCATTATTTTACTTCTCTCTCTCTATTTACCTACACCAGTTGTTTTCTTATTGGGATGAACAGTTACATTGAGATCATCAAGTTTTAAACCTTGAATCTTACAGTGAAGTTCCAAGGACACAGTGACAAAGTGACTTGAAAACAACATATTTTGGAAACTGATAATATTTCACTTGCTGAATTACATATACAATAAGGTTGAAAAAAAGTCTTACATTCTGGTTTCATCTATTCATTAGGGAATTTTGGTGGAATGGCCTATTATGTAATCATTCACAATGGAAATTTGGCGAATTAACATGGGAGAATAACTAACCTGTAATAATTTCTAATATCCATATAATGTCAACAAGCTTTATTTGGTTCCACATTTTAATATTTTAATATGAGTATTATTTTTTTTTTATGGATAACCAACAACACAAAACAAAGTCTATATACACTCAATAATGAATCTGTGAATTGCTTAAAGCAACTATTGACTTCTGTTTTAAGTTTTCCATCTGAGAATATACATATATATATATTCATTTCAGGCCAGTTGAGTCAATTTAAAAATATGATGCTTTCTCTTGTGCTCTCTCCAATGTTAGTTTATCTTCACTAAATTATAGAGGTAAGGGTTACCGAACTCACTTTTAAGCAAATGTATAAAATGTCACCTGCTGAAGCAGAAACAAACTTGTCTCTTAGAAGACAATGAGATGCAGATCATTTCCACAAATCTGACTCCAACTGAAACAATTCTTTTAGTGCAAGAATTCTGAAGTGAAAACCTGACAATTTGTTATTACTGATTTAGAAAATAATCTTATTCCCTACAGATACAATGCCAACCTGTCATGTCACAAATTTTCTTCTTGTGCTGTCAGATCATTCAACATAACAACTGCTTTCTCTCCATCTTTCCAACTTTGATGACAGAGGTTACAGCTGGGACTGTTTCTTTTCTGTTAGGAAATTTTTATACTTTTTTAGAAAAAAAGAATTTAGAAAATGGATTCCGTGAGCTGGAGAGACATCCCGTTGTCTTTCGTTACAGAAAAATGACATTTTCCAATTTCAATGAAATAGAATACTAGTTTTGTCAGATTGAATATTTTACTTAATTGAAAGACTGTGGTTATGATTCCAATTCTTCTTCACAGACACTTCCTTACCCATAAGAGGAATAATATCCACCACTATGCCACAACACTATTGCTTTTTAAAAAAATGTTATTGCTTTTATTTTTAACACATGCGTAATATACAAACAAAATCAAAAGCCTAGCATTTTAGGATATTGGACCTTCCCCACAAAGCTCCCATTGTAAAGTTGGGATTGTTTTTAAAAATAATGTTCTTAGTTTATCCATTTCTATTCATCGCTGCTGTTCTGGCTGTGACATTGCAGGTATGTATTGCACTGCTATATCATAAAAACATAGTCTTGGTTTGCTCACTGAGCCACCATCTCTGAAGTTTCCTCTAGTTCCATGTTGTGGGAGGGCTCCAGCCAGCAAGTGTGCTATCTTTTTCCTTCTGACATGATTATTTGATGATCCATGATTATCCATACGCCACGTATACTTCTGATATTATAGGGAAGGGAGTGCAAGAATTGACACCTACTTGTGGATATTGACAAATCAACAGTATACAGAGCGTGTCACTTAGCTAAAAGCCTAGGGGAGAGATGATATTGAAACTTAAGTCCAAAAGCAGCCTCAACACAGAAAAATTCCTTATTCTGTGGGGACTTCATTATTTATTGTTAAAATCTTCAGTTGAGTGAATGCGCCCCATTCACCCACATTAAGAAGGGAAGTTTGCTTAACCCCAAATCTACAAAGTTAATATTAATAGCACCTAAACCATGCTTTCATAAAGATTTCTACACCTGTAATTCCACCAAATATTAATATACCATGACAGAGACAAAATGATACATGCAATTAACCATCCTACATGTTATAAATTCCTATTATTCACTGGATTCCAGTTTCAGTAAACACTTCACCTAGTGCATACTTTGCATGAATTAGCTTTTATTATATTGTTGTTGTTGTTTTAAAAATATTTTTTTATTTATTCCCTTTTTTTAATTTTTTTTTTTAATTTATTATTTTTTTATTTATTCCCTTTTGTTGCCCTTGTTTTACTGTTGTAGTTATTATTGTTGTTATTGATGTCGTTGTCATTGGATAGGACAGAGAGAAATGGAGAGAGGAGGGGAAGACAGAGAGGGGGAGAGAAAGACAGACACCTGCAGACTTGCTTCACCGCCTGTGAAGCGACTCCCCTGCAGGTGGGGAGCCGGGGCTCGAACAGGGATCCTTACTCCGGTCCTTGGCACTTTGCGCCACCTGTGTTTAACCCTCTGCGCTACTGCCGGACTCCCTTTATTTTATTTTTTTTTTAAGCTTTTATCAACAAAATCTCAGTTCCAGTGATTCAACTAGATTTCTACATCCCAAGTCAAATTCCAGCATTAAGCTCTTAGTAGACATTTAAGAAAAAAAGACATGCAGAAAACTGGTTTATCATCTAAATGTGAATGGTAAAAGGGGAAAATACTTGGAGGTTTATCATATCACAGATAGTTTAGTAAGTGCCATTTCTATTTCAAAACTGTGTAATTGTTAAAATTAATCCTAAATGTATGCTGTGTAATATGAACTCATCATCTTGAGGATGGGCTCATTTCTATTCTCAATTATAACAATATTACATTCTGGCGGTACAAAAGCCTGTATTATTGTATGAAGCCTGCATTAACATGTATTCTTCTAATGGTTTAGAACATATATATATATATATATATATATATATATATATATACACAATGGTGATATATTTAAATGTTTTCCTACTACAGTCAAAGCACAGATTATAAAGACAGTTTGAAAGTAATTTTTATACTTCTTAAAGATGTTCTTGGTCAAAAAAGTTAGATCTAGCATGCTTTTAACCATGACTAGATGCTTGATAAATACATAGCTTTAGCAATATATATTGCTATTCCCTTATTTTGTATTTTAATAGCATAGTAACAGGAACAGGAACTCAGAGTCAAAAGGAGAATAGCCTTTAAAAACATATTTCTTTTTTAAAAAATATTTATTTATTCCCTTTTGTTGCCCTTGTTGTTTTATTGTTGTAGTTATTATTGTTGTTGTCGTTGTTGGATAGGACAGAGAGAAACGGAGAGAGGAGGGGAAGACAGAGAGGGGGAGAGAAAGAGAGACACCTGCAGACCTGCTTCACCACCTGTGAAGCGACTCCCCTGCAGGTGGGGAGCCGGGGTTCAAACGGGATCCTTATGCTGGTCCTTGCGCTTTGCGCCACCTGCGCTTAACCCGCTGCGCTACAGCCCGACTCCCAGGATGCTTGATATTACTTCATTACGAAAGTCTAAATACCTCATGGTTGGTAAGTTGTGTCTCTTTGACTCATTCTTCTGCATCTAAAGTAAGAGTAGCCATCACCTGAAAAGCAACCCCTTCGATGTCTACTTAGTATATCAGCACAATCCAAAGTGATAAGCTCACAAAGCTTCATGCATCCATTGTGCTGTCGATTCAGTTTGCAAAACTCTCATCTCTCTTTCTCTTTCTATCTTTTGATGTGACCTGATTGTTTGACTTAACATCGTCTTGGAAACAAGGAAGTATCACTTTGTGCAAGCGTTATCAGACATAATATTACTTTGTTCATCACTCCGTACCTACCACACCTCCTTTGAAAATTTAAGGTGGTACTGTAATTTCCCCTTAGTTTTACAAATAAAAACCTAACAGGAATTCACAATTCATTGTGTGGGTGTGTATCACTAGGGAGAAACTGCAACACGCCTGGTAATAAATACAAGTAGTAAAACATCCTAGTGGAACTTTGATAGGAAACTGAGGTTCGAGGGAGATTCGGAAAATTAGAATTAATATTAATTACTATTTATATAACAATAATTATTTTAGATAATTTTATAAGCACATATAATAACTATATAATTATACACAATAATTACACGTGATAATTATATAATTATAATAAATATATAATGATATTACTATAATAGTTATTAATATTAATAGTTTGAGTGGGATTCAGATAATTAGGGTTGAGAGTTACTTTGAGAACCTGTGTTATGGGGCACGGTCCTTCACAGTGTGGACAGAAAAAAATGGAAGAAAGCATCTGTTAGTTATATTTTTGTATAAATATGTAGATCAGAAATACAACAGAAAATAAATGTCAGCTTCCTAGTGGCTTTTCCCTGATACTCTATATACTAGAAGCAAAATTTATATACAACTGGATCCAGTACAAAGTGGAGAAATATCTACATGCTCATTTGAGAAGAAAAAGTGAATGGGGCCAAACTTTAATCCTGTTGTATGGACATGTGTTCAGTGAAAGAATTAAATCTGTTAAGTATTGCTCTAGGCATTTTCTTTAAACAACAGTCAGCACAATAAATTTATGCAGCTCTCGAGGAATTCACGGAAATAAGACAGATGGTATGAGGTGATCTGTTCTTTACTTCTTTATATATATAAAAAATTAAGGTTAAGGAAACATGCTCCACTGGATTTTCCTCATTTTCCTTATTCTTTTAATAAAACATTATTTACAGAGTCTTGTTTTATCTGATAATGGCATTGATATCAGACACCTGTGCCCCCTCTCCCCGGAAGTGCACAGTTCTGAATGTGTGTTCAAACTTAAATCTGATCCGGGCCTAAGATCCAGATTATAATGTCCTATGTAGAGGAGGCTGAAGGAAAACTTAATTAAAATGACTTAGAATTAGCTAACATTTATTGACTGGTACTCCAAAGTAGAAGTGCTTTGCCAAGCATGTGTACATGTGTCTTGATTCACATTGGAATTCAGTTGTTTCAGTTTCAAGTTTTTGACTGTTTTTGACTACAGAACATTAGGAATTTGGGTGGTTTTTTTTTTTTTTTTTAAATATTTTATTTAATTATTCATGAAGATAGAAGGAGGGGGGGTACCAAACATCACTCTGGTACGTGTGCTGCTGGGGATTGAACTTTGGACCTCATGCTTGAGAGTTCAACCCTTCATCCACTGCACCACCTCCCGGGACCACGAGAATATTAGGAATTTGTAAACCCAAGTAAGTCTGGGTAAAAACTGTTGAAGTTAAATAAGTATCTACAGTATCTCTGAGGGATTGCCTAGAGAGCCCCCATGCTTTAGAATAAAACTGAGGGTCAGCTTTTGGCACTTCTTTGTCCTCAAGAAAAAAAGAATGAACTTTTTGCCTTCCAAGTGTTCACAATCTAGTTCAGTAAAAACCCACCAGTGATCCATTCATCATGTATGGGTGCTAAAGGACATAAAGGGCGGTAGTTCTTTAGTGGGTTAAGTACAAGTGGCGCAAAGTGCAAGGACCGGTGTAAGGATCCTGGTTCGAGCCCCTGGCTCCCCACCTTGAAAGGGAGTCCCTTCGCAGGCGGTGAAGCAGGCCTGTAGGTGTCTTTCTCAATATGACGAACGAGCATTTGAAATCTAACAAAGACATTTTCCTTTTAGCCTCATTCACATTGTTATTAAAATAAAAATTTCATGAAATTGAATTTCGAAGAGGAAAAATATAAAATGGTCTAAGCCACTGAAATTCCACGTTTTAAAAATGTGGGATTTGGAAACACACTGAGGGCTTCATAAAACCATGATACAGCCAGATTTTCATTCTTTATTTTCGGGGGGACAAAAAGGAGGAGAGGGTGGACAGATACCGAAGCAGGGTTCCATTATCCATGGAGTTCACCCAATGTCTCCTATCACGCTCTGTGGTGCAGAAACTTGAGTCCTGGGTCTCATGAATTGAACTGGTAGCTGTCTCTTGGTCCCCAATGATTTTTTGAATTTATTTATTAATGAATAGAGATAGAAAGAAATTGAGAGAGGAGGGGGTGATAGAGAGGGAGAGAGGCAGAGAGACACCTGCAGCCCTGCTTCACCGCTCATGAAGCTTTCCCCCTATAGGTAGGTACCAGGGGCTTGAACCCAGGACCTAGAGCACTGTAGTGTGTGAGTTTAACGGGGTGTAGCACCACCTGCCCCCCCAAAGATATTTTCATTGTTAATGTGAAACCTAGAATTATTTTGAAATCCCATACTGAATATGACAATTCCATCACCATTTTGCAACGTGAACTGCACTAATTTAATCAGCTACAAGAACCAAGTATCTTAAAGTGTATTTATAAATTATATACAGTTATGCTTATAACTTATACAATTTTCTTGAAACAAACTTATAACTTATACAATTTTCTTGAAACAAAAATAAAAATAATTAAACATCAAATAATTCTGTAACGGCACCTTTTATGTGTGTTATCTTTCATAAGTTTCTTCTTATAAAAATATTCTTTGACTGTTTTCCCCTTTCTTCTGAATTAAATCAGAAAAACAATAAAATTGGAAGCTTAAAAATGGCTTTTAATTAGCAAAGTTTTCTAGCTATTGTGTTTAGCATTTCCATTAGAAGAGCAAGGCCCTGTGGAAATATTTTAATGCATATTTGCTTTTCTTAGAAAATTGATTTGACTATTACATCAAATGAATTTTTTATAGTAGCATTACTTTTCAAATTATAATGTGCTATATATCAAGTAAGAGAGCTTGTATCATATTAGCTGCAATGAGTTTATAAGAAAACAAAACAAAACAAAAAAACAAGATTAGCAGTTCTATGTAAATTTTCCTCCTTTTATTTGCAGAGATAGTAAATTTGCTCTGCTTATAAATTCATTATTTCAGCAATCATATGTTCTTCCTTTTTATTCACATTTATATTTTCTATTACATATACATTTATTCAAAATAATTTTGATAAACTTTCCTTATACATATCCTTAGGGGTAAGGGTAATGAGAGGAAAAAAAATAAAACGAGGAAAAAAAAACTTCATTGATTTTTTTTTCTTCTTGTGAATTGAACTGCACATAGTATAAATTAGATAATGTATTAACCGATGGATTTAGTTTGGTGTTTTATCAAACTAAAAGCCATTTTAGAAGTAGAAATGAAATTAATTGATTAGAAAGAGAAATGAATTGGATTAAAGATCATTGTTTTATTTTATATATTATTGGATAGAGATAGCCAGAAATCGAGAGAAGAGGGGGAAATAGAGAGGGAGAGAGACAGAGAGACACCTGCAGCCGTGCTTCATAACTTGCGAAGCTTTCCCCCTGCAGGTGGGGACTGGGGACTTGAACCTGGGGCCTTGTGCACTGTAATGTGAGGGCTTAACCCTGTGTGCCACCACCTGGCCCCTGGATTAAAGATTGTTTGTAAACATGTAAAACATTTTTTGAGAAATGAAAATCACAGCTGCCAAATATTGGTTTCACCAGATAGTTCTAAGCTAGAGGCACAAGACTGACTCAGAATCACACACTTCACTGACAGATCCCAGAGGTAGGTATATGCTGGCAAAACAACAAAACTACTTAAGGACTCATAAAGGACTCTGATTTCCTTAAGTTTTCCTTTGCACAATGACATTGTTATGGACGTAGAATACATTGACCAAAATAACTATTTGCCAGTCAAAATAGCAGCAATACCGCCACTGTCTCCATTTCCAACATAAGCAATCACAAGCCCATTCTTATATCTTATTAACTTATTTGTCATAGAAGGAGAATCAAGGTGCATCAGTTTGTACTCATCCATCTGCTATTTTGTCTCTAATTCAGAAGTTGTCATTAAATTAATAGCTTTCGGGAGTCCGGCGTAAGCGCAGGTGGCACAAAGCACAAGGACCGGCGTTAGGGATCCTGGTTCGAGTCCCCGGCTTCCCACCTTCACAGGTCTGCAGGTGTCTATCTTTCTCTCTCCCTCTCTGTCTACCCCTCCTCTCTCCATTTCTCTCTGTCATTAAAAAAAAATAATAATAATAGCTTTTGTGATTAGCTTTATGATTGCAGTTGTTATAGAAGTTTGGCACTTCCTTCAAAGGACCCTTTAACTATTGATAAAATAATCTTATTTGTCTTAAAGAGTGACTAGGGTGGACAGATAAAATATTCTAGGGTTTGTGTCGGCTCATTTTCGTCTTCTCTGACCGAGCAGCTTCTGAAGGGACGCACATGGAGCAGTGAGGGAGGAAGGAGACATCTGCCTATCCAGCCAGATGAACCGAATCCACCCTGGTGATGAGTGGGGTGAGAGATGTTAAAACCAGATCACCCTTACATCTGGAAGATCAGAATGAAAGCAAAGGCATCAGCAGAGCTGGTTCCCTCTGAAAGCTACAAAAGTCAATCTATTCATATCTTTCCTACGGGCAGGTAGCTGTTAAGAAAGAGTCCCTGGTAGCCTCATAATCCCGGCCTCACGGCTACCGTCTCCCATCTCCCTTTCTTCTTTTCCTTGTCTCTCTGTGTGGAGTAACCTTTCTTCTAGATTTAGATTTAGGAAAAATTCTAACCCAGAATGATCCCATATTTAGACCTTTATCTTAAATTCCATCTACAATTGTATTTATAATTATATATTTTATATCATTTCCATAACTTTACCACACTGGGCTGGATTTAAAAAAAACTAACTAACTAAATAAATAAATGAAAATAAATAAATAAATGAGAGGCAGTGGAGCCAAATATGGAGCCATGTGCAAGGACCATGGCTCAAGCCTCTTGTCCCCACCTACAGAAGAGAAAGAAGCAGTGTTGCAGGTCTCTCTCCCTTTCTCTCCCTGCTTCTTTAGTTTTTTTTCTCTCTCTGTCAAATTAGTTGACTAATTAAGAGAGAGAGAGACAGAGAGAAGCCATATCAAAGAAGCTCCCTTCAATGTAGTGGGAACAGGATTGCATACCTAGCAAAACAACAAAATAGTGAAATAAGCTCTTTTTGCCTGCCCTGAAATGCTTTTCAATAGGGTCACATTGTGTGGTTGTGGATAGAAGATCTTTTGAGTATTTAGTACTCAATGAACTATTCTCAACATACATATATAAGTTACTCTTTTCACTGATGGTCTATTACAGAGCAGGTAACCACAAATTCTCTTTAGCACATAGCCTTAGACTAACTCCCTTTATATACTAATATTGTCCTTCGTTCTTCCTCCCCCTTTGAACATACAGAGTCGCTTCCCAGACTTCATCTAATTCAGTTGAAACTACCTAGAGACAAGTAGCTCTTGACTTCTTTCAACAGACTGATTTTGTTATTTGAATTCTCTTTATCATGGTAAGGGGCCTTTGTTGCCATGGCTACTAAGAGTTCAATGTGTTTAGTGGACTTTAGGTTGGCATTCTTTCCCAAATGCAACTTAATTTTTGCTTTCCTTCATGTTTGCAATGAAAGAATCCTTCCACATTGACTCCATTTGTAAATCCGTATCTCATTAAGGTCTTACTTACTAACCTGTACTTATTTCTTTGTTTCCATGGACCCGCACTTTCATTTTCTCTGAACCAACACTGATAACTTCCTTTCATCCAAGTCAATAGATTCTCCTCCACTCAATAGTGAGAAACTGCAGTAAAAGACAAATGGAATTACAAAAATATTTCCTTGTGGTTAAAAATGTGGTGTAAACTTTCCCGTATTTGGGGGCTACTCTCTTCCCTGATCCAGCTTTCTGGTCCTGCCAGCCATGACATCATCTCACCAGACAATAATTAGGATCCACCTGCATATCAGATTTCAGGCTCAGACAAAAGAAAAAAAAACAAAAAACAACAACAACAACAAAAAAAATAAAACCACTAGTATAGCCACAGACCCTTAGAATATAACTAAAATATGTCAACAAGCTATCTACAAGATAGACCCCCCCAATTCTTCACCTTCACTATTCCAGCCTTTAGGTCCATGATTGATCAACAATTTGTTTGGTTTTGTATGTTAATTGTCTTTTTAGCCACCAGGTTCCAGATGCTAGCAGGATGTCAACCAGACTTCCCTGGACAGACAACCCCACCAATGTGTCCTGGAGCTCTACTTCCCTAGAGCCCTTTCCCATAGGGAAAGAGAGAGGCAGGCTGGGAGTATGGGTCAACCTGTCAATGCCCATGTTCAGCAGGGAAGCAGTTACAGAAGCCAGACCATCCACCTTCTGCATCCCACAATGACCCTGGGTCCACACTCCCAGAGGGATAAAGAATAGGAAAGCTATCAGGGGAGGGGATGGGATACAGAGTTCTGGTGGTGGTAATTGTGTGAAGTTGTACCCCTCTTATCCTATGGTTTAGTCAATGTTTCCTTTTTATAAATTAAAAAAAATTAAAAAGCATGGTATAAACCACATTGTTTAATTTGAACTTCAATGAATTTCTATTATTTCATGCAATAAAATGCATCTCTGGGCATTAAATTGCACCTGTGTAGCTGTAAGGACAACTAGTGTTTGTGTGTCATAGAAAAGAATTCTGTTTACAAGGGGAAAGAATGCCTCACTTCCTCTGGTTCCACTCATGATATCAAGTGGAAGTGTTCTTATTTAAAATTTTTTTATTGTATTTATTTAATGGGTAGAGAGAGCCAAAAATCAAGAGGGAAGGGGGAGGTAGAGAGGGAGAGAGGCAGAGAGACACCTGCAGCCCTGCTTCACCACTCATGAAGCTTTCCCCCTGCAGGTGGGGACCAGTGGCTCGAACCTGGGACCATGCACACTGCAACGTGTGCTCAACCAGCTGGTCCCCAAGTGGAAGTGTTATTAAACACTATCATCTGGAACTTTACCTTACAATCCTTATAAAAAGAACCCTTTCTATAGGTTTTAAAGAGAATGTAGGAATTATCTAGCTCAGTGGTTCCTTTTTTAATTTAAATTTATAATGCACTTAGAATTCTAGTTTTAGCTTTACTGTTTTTACTGTCCAGTGGCAACATTATGCTTTTTATATGACAGCTAGCAAACAATATTTGTGAGCTCACTGATATTTCAATTACCAAATGTTTTTTTAATCTAAGTAAAAGATGTAGAAGCATTTAAAAGTTATTATAAATAATTTATGTGTTGGTGGTAGGTTAGACTAAGCGTCTGATACAGTTTTTTCCCTTTTTTTAAATCAGAACATTAAAAAAAAAAAAACAAAAAAAACCTCACACTACACTTTCTCGGGCTCTGGAGGGATGATTAGGGGGAGAATGGCATTTGAATGAAAATGGGGAGATTTAACAAACCCAACAGTATGAATTACTAAACAATAGGAGAACAGCTGTATTGGTCACCAGACTGATTTTCAGAGTTGACTTAATGATTCAGGATTTATAGGAGTTCTCCTTGACCTTCAGTGGTACTAAAATAAAATTTCATTATGGGGGATTTCTAGGTAGGGCTAAGTTAATGCCAAAAAGACAAAGAATGGTGAGGGTGGCTCTAAGCTAGGATATACTCATTAATCAGTATCATTGGAGGGTGCAGTAGGTTTATGCTGAGATGGATTCATTCCCACTGAAAGGCTTGGCTCTTGCTAGAAGAAATATTTGGAAGTTAGTTGGTAGGTGCTTTCAATAGGGGGTGGTCCAGTATTCTGACAAACAACATTGTTTGCTTTATACTTCTATGAATTTCTATAGGATTATTTGTGTGCACTTAAACATACCTCTGGGCATTTAATTAAATTGCACCAGTATAGCTGCAAAGACAAATAAGACTATTTTCGGGGGGCAGGCGATGGTGCACGAGGTTAAATGCACGAAGTAGGAAGCTTAAGGACCCACCCAAGGATCCCGGTTCCAGCCCCTGGCTCCCCACCTGCAGGGGTGAGGGGTCGCTTCACAAGCAGTGAAGCAGGTCTGTAGGTGTATTTCTCTCCCTCTCTATCTACCCTTCCTCTCTCAATTTCTCTCTGTTCTATCAAAATAAATAAATAAATAAATAAATAAAACCATATAGTGCAAATAAGACTATTTTCACTATCTTAAAAGATCTGAAAACACACAAGGCTGTCTTGCTTTCTTTGCAGCTAAGAGGTCCAGCTATGGTTCTGGAAAAAGACTGATCTGCATGTTGTCAGGAATGCTTCTTTTTTCCCAGTCTAGAGTCTTTTATAAAAGGAATCCATACTATAGCCTTTGCCCCACGAGTTTTCGTTTGACACCGTATGTTTGAGATAGAGCTGCGTCCTTACTTTGATCACTATTTTGTTCCTTCGTATATTCCTTCATAGTGCTTCTTTGTATGCATATAATGCAGATTGGTTATGAATTTACCTGTGACTGGTTTTTGTTTGTTTGTTCGTTTGTTTTGCGACCAAAGTTACCCCTCGGGTTCAGTACTATAAAAGTCCACCACTCCTGGTGACCATTTTATTTCTCCTTTGATAGAAGGTAAGTGACAGAAAGAGAGGAAGACAGAAGCCGAGAAGCAAAACAAACAGACAAACAAACAAACTAAAATATGATACCATGGCACAGAATCACTGCTTTTGAAGCTAGGAAACTCCCCCCGGCAAGCCCTCTCATGTGCTGGCTGGGGTCTCGACCTGCTTCACGAGTCACCTCTGTCCCTTAAACTTCTATTTTTATAGGAACAATTTCAATTTTCTTAGTTGAATTCATAGGCGTAAAATGAATGAGCTATGTGCTAACTCCATGATTAACTGTAAAAGAAATTCTCAGACGCTTTTTCGATTTGTGTTCTCAGAAACAAAGCGTGAAGATTCCAGCTACTTCACGTCTTTGCCAATATCAGTAGTCGGAAACCACTGTACTCTTATTTTTTAAATAAACTGATAAAAAAAGACTCACTTTATTGTAAAAGACAGAGCAAGCATGTGTGAAAGAATAAGAGACAGAAAGATAGATAGCTGCAGACCTGCTTCACCGCTTGTGAAGCAACTTCCCTGCAGGTAGGGAGCTGGGGCTCGAACCGGGATCTTTATACTCTGGTCCTTGCACTTTGCATCATGTGCACTTAACCCGCTGCGCTACCATCTGACTCCCGGAACCTGGATATCTTAAAGGTTTCAATCACCACTATTTATTTCTTGCCCATTTTTACAAACTCATAGAAACAAATGATATCACTTTGAGATGTAGTTCAGTACCCTACTACGGGCTTGAATCTTTTTGGGATTCAGGCTAAAGGATTAGCTGTCATGTCACCTACTACCATCTCATAGCAGAGGGAAAGAGCAAGGGAGACAGACAAACACATGGCGACAATAAACCTTTGGCTGGGATGTGGTACATGTAGTGTTCACTCACATTCCATTGGCCGAAGCATATCCAAGAGCTGTATCCAACACGAATGGATCGTATTGAAAATACATGTCTCAGGGTGGAGAATGGAGCATGAAGATTTGTAAACACTAATGTCATCTGCTACAATCAGCTGTGAAGACCACAAGCCTGAACAGAGAACTCTCAACAAGAATCATATGCAGAGCTCAAAGGAAAATGCTCATAAAAGACACTGAATAAAAGTTCATTCTTGTTTTCATTTCTTCTTATGAAGAACAGAATCTGTGTCATATTATAGGAACCCACACTCTGGATTCCTACACTGTAGACATGTTTATATTTGAAATGTTTCAGCTGAACTGCTTAGAACTCAAGCAACAATATCTTCTGTTTTCTTCGTTCAGATCTTTGGTCAGAGTGAAAGAAAACATATTTCTAATACATGTGAAATACTTAACTGATTTACAAACCATTAAAGCCTCCATCAAATTGGTACTAGAGTTCGATTCAAATTGCCACGAAAAAAAAAATACCAAAAAGGTGCAGTAGCTAATCTATGTTCCAGCGATAACATTTTAAAAGGTTTCTAAAGTGATAGCATGGTGGTCCACAGTGAGCCATGCTTCCTGGCATTTATAAACTGTGTCGCCTCCTTCTGTTCTAACTATTGCCTGGGCTATATGGCTTTCTTTAGCCAGTGAGACATTATAGTGTATGACACGATCAGAATATGCAGAGGTCTTGACTTCTTTGCACATTTCCTTTCAGAACCTGTTTGCTATGCTGTTCGTGTAGGCTTCTGATCAGTTAGTGAGCAGATCTGAGGAAAGATGTTGAGACCTCAAGGTGTGGGGTGTTCACTGATTCCAGTGCTCTAGTTGGTGGGGACTCCCCAGCTATGAAAGCTGAAAGCAGGGACAGGGAACCAAGAGAAGGAAAGAACTGACGTGTCAACCCATTGTTTTGTAGAAATAACGCATTGTGTTTTGCCGCTGCATTCTATACAAAGCAGTTTTTAACTCGAACAGGAAACAAACCTTACTACTGAGAATTCTTCTGCCATGGGAGTAGCCCAGGACATTATGAAATATTTACTTTTTCTACATTTTCTGATTTTGTTTTTCAGAAAATCTATCTCAAATCATGTATGATCTAATCCCACAGTAGACTTCTTACTGACCAACCACATAATGGTGACTTTATATTGACATGCAACTTAGAACTTGCTAAATGATGATAAATGACATAGTGGGGGTTGTATTGTTAAATGGGAAACTGGGGAATGTTATGCATGTACAAACTATTGTATTTACTGTTGAATGTAAAACATTAATTCCCCAATAAAGAAATAAATAAAAAAAGAACTTGCTAAATAAAATAACCCATTTCCTTAAGTTCTAGAAATCTAACTTTAGGAAAACATCAAAACTAACTTTGGTAGCATCTCAGAAGTAATAAGGAAGTTTGGTCATCCATGGGTACTTAACAGAATTTTCCTCATTATTTTTTGGCCAAGTGCTCTCAAACCAAATCAGTGGGATTGTTTAACTGATTCCTGATTAATACTTCAGATAATATAGCAATCATCTACCCAAATGATCATTAATCAGAATACTGGGGGGAAATGCATCTTGAAATCACATGTCTAATGAACAAGCTTGTGCTCACAGTTCTCCTACCAGAAAGGAGATTTCTTTTTAGTAATCAGTCATGGGGCCTTCAAATTAAGATCTTCAAAATATACTGGGCAGTTACTTTGCAATCACAAAGAAGAATCTTAGAATGTGTATCTGGCTACAGGGGTGATTGATCAATGGATCAATCAGAACTTGCAAGCATGAGGTTTTGGGTTGAGTTCCCAGCACCACGTTGGCCAATATGATGCACTAATCTTTCCTTTGGGAATGTTGTAAATCCCTGAATTCTATTGCACTACTGTATTGATGTCATTCAAACTCCGCTGTTAAGCGCCCCTGGCTAGATCACATAGAGTGTACAGAATCAGATCCTTTTTAGACTTAAGAATTGTCATGTTTGAGTTGTTGTTTTATCCTTGGGAAAGAGAGAAATGAGAGCAGTAACTGTCATACAATTAGCAAGCTTTTAATTACTTTGTTGCTTTAAATTTCTTTTCAAGTCTCAAGTCAGAAATTGAAAGGATTTAATAGGCAGCAGCTAGTACATACCATCTGGTTTTTTTATGCACAGCTATGGCCTACAAACTGAATATCTTGCATGTGATTGGGTGTGAGAAATACTTGTATAGGTAAATATATATCCTTGAGAAAGATCCCCTTCCTATCTGTCTGTCTGTCTGTCCGTCCATCTGTCTGTCTGTCTGGCTGGCTGGCTATCATCTTTCTGTTATCAGAGCACTTAACTCTGTTTTATGGTGGTATGAAGGACTGAACCTGGGACTTCAAATCCTAAGGTCTGAAAGTCCTTAATATAACCATTATGCTGTCTCCCCTTGAATAAGCAACTTGTAGAATAAATCCTTTCTAGAAATCCAAAATTCATAGACCCAGGTGACTTCCATATTATGAGCCTATTTCCAGTAAACGTTAATGTTTAAGGGTTTATTTAATCTTCTTTTTGGAAAATAAAGGCACTGAGTTGTAATCAACATACACAGACTATATACATTTAGATATGCAACTACGTTAAGATGATGCCATGAACTTAATCACTTGCCCTTCCTTTCAAAATATTTTCCTACACTCCTTTATATTCTCCCCCTCAGATAATCACTGGTTTATTTTTATCAATACTTGTTTCATTTCTCGAGTTACATAAATATGTAATTATAGATTAAGTACTATTTTCCCTGTCTTCTTTCAGTCACCATAATCATTCTGAGACGCATTTACATGGTTCTATGCATCAATAGTCAACCTATCAGTTGACTGATACTTGTGTTGTTTTCAACTGTCTTCTATTGCAAATAGAGTTATTAGAAATATTTGGTTATGTGGTCCAGGACTCTCAAGTGTGAGGTTCTGAGTCTGAGTTCAATCCCTGGCTGCACAGTATCAGAGATGTCAGGTGCTTTCTCTCTTTCCTCCTGTCTTTCTCATAAAAAAATAAACAAATTAAATTTTTTTATATAAAAAAAGAAAGCTTCATAGGCAGTGAAGCAGGTCTGCAAGTGTCTATCTTTCTCTATCCCCTCTCTGTCTTCTCCTCCTCTCTTGATTTCTCTCTGTCCTATCCAACAACAATGTCAGCAATAAGAACACTAATAATGATTTCTGTGTTGCACTGAGTAGGGACTGGGCATCTGGTAGAACTGAAATTGTAGGACTTCCAGAGGAGGGGCTACGGAACAGCAGCTGTGTTTCTCTCCTCTCCTCTCCTGGGTCAACCAGGAACACCAAAGGAGACCACCTGGGACTGCAACAAGACAGGACTAGAAGGACTTCAGGAACCTACCAAACAAGGTGACAATCTACCCTAGAGCAGAGATAGCCATATATAAGTAAACAATCTATTTCCTACTTCATTCATTTTTTTCCCACTTTTCCTTTGTCCTTTGACAAGTTCTTAGATAGTTTTAGATTGTTTAGATGGCTTTTCATTCCTACTGACTATACAAGATTTGAAAACTCAAATGTCTATATGATTTATATATTTTCTTTCCATATTCTACACAAATCCACTTCTTTACCCAGAAGTCGTATCATGCCCACTATACACACAATATTCTAGGCCTGTTTGGTGGATCAAAGACCAATTGACCTTTTTTTTTTTTTCTTACTCTATCTCAAGTCGATTACTCTGAAGTTTTCTCTAGTGGTACCTTGTAAACTTTTCACAATTCCTGAAGTGAATTGTGCAGTAGTTCCTTGATATTTGCCTCAGGATCTCAGGATAGTAAAAACATATGCAAGTGTAAGTCCTTTCTATGAAATACCATAGTCTTTCTAAACAAACTACATAATTCTCTCATTATTTTATTTTTTTTAATTCTTACCCTAATATGTGCCAATTGTAATTTATGATTATTAAGAGTTTTCATGATTTTAAGATTGTTTTAAACCATGCTAGGTTGCTTGTAACATTTGATACAATTTAAATTCAGTATAAATAGCTCTTGTATTGTATTCTTCAGGTAAATGCTAAGAACAGATCTGCATTTTAGTACCCAACAATCGTAAGGTTGTCAACAAAGCACATATCTTTATCCGCAGTTCTGTCAGGATCCTTTCATGCCTCTGAATGTGCTTGATGAGATGCATTTACCTTCTTAAGTATCCAATCTTACATGCTCAACATTCACGATGGACTCAGTCTTCTGTCTGTCTCTGCAGTCTTCATTTGGCTCTCAAAGACAGGCAGGAGAACACACCTCTCTCTCCTTTATGTTTCTGTGCAAATTTATTTATACATCCATCCTGACACTTATATTGCTCTTGATAGAGCTGTTTTTGTGAATAGCTTTCCCAAACATTGTGAGTTCCCTTAAGACAAGGATTTTATCTTTGCCATCTTTGGATTATATTTGAGGCAGAAACAACCATAGTGCTTAGGGACCATGTGGTATTCAGTCTGTGTTTTCTGAATTAAAGAGCAATGATAAATGAGTAAATCCACTGAAGACTGAGTGGACAATGGGTAACCTAGCACAGTGTCTCCACTTCCTCACTCAAGGACCTATAGCAGTAAGTAATATACTAAACTCAACAATGTAGAAATCATCATATGTAGACTATAATATCAGGTAGGCTAAAAGCTCTAGTGATTTTGTTTTCATTATGTAATCAGGAGATAAGTAAGCTAAAGTGTAAAATAAATAAATAAATTGAGCCAGAGATAGCTTATCATGGAGAGGGCCCTGCATCTCATCTCCAACCCCCTACAGAAGCAGCATGGTACTAGTAAAAGTCCCAAAGAATGAGAAATGGCAATGTAGTGTCTCTCTTCTCTCTGCCTCTTCTCTCTCTATCTGAAGTGCAATAATGAATGAAGTGAAATTCATTACTAACTTATTTGTGATGCAATTTTGAGTAAGGGATCAGTGACATCAAAGTCAAACTTTGTTCCTTGGGAAACATCAGTCATATCTAGGTTGCTTGCAATAAAAACCCAATTCAGTAGTACAATCTGAGAAATAAAGAAATTTCTCTGTGTCTTAGTTTTCTTAGCTATTAAATGTAGACTGCAGCAAGATTATTTTTCTAGGAGAAACTTAATGATAATATTCACATAGTGAATAACTGTAGAACGCTTATAAGAGTAACTTGTATTTATTGTTTTGTATACATAAGTAACCACTGATAGTAAAAACTGTCTGGAGGAAAATTCCTAACAGCATATAAAATGAAATTTGTGAAAATCTAGGTTGGGTTGTGACAGAAGAAAGAAAGGGTTAAAGAAAATATGACTGGATTAGTCAGATGCAATCTTTGACTCCTGAAATGTACCTACTGAACATCAACTGAAATTCACAATTTAAGAGCAATTACTATACCACTTAACTTTAAAGATAGTACTAAGATCCCCATTTGCAATCAGAAATCTAGAGACCTATGGGAAATAGTCAAGACTTAGCTTTAGGATAAAAAAAATAGTGAAGAAAGAATTGTAAACATAATTCACAGTTGAAAATGATATAAGCACTATTCAAATTTTATCAAAACCTGGAAGGAATCTTGAATGGTATAACAAAAAAAAAAAAGTCCTATTGTCTGGGTGGTGGCTAAACTTTGAACAGAATATAAACATTTGCCAAGATAAGTCATGCACGGGACTCTCCTTCAGAAAGTAAATGACTAAATACGTCTCTAAAAAAGTAACTGCAGGTGCAGAAGATGATGAAATGCCACAGAAAATGTCAAACTCAGGATAAGGTTGTGAAGAACATTAATCTATCAGCATGAAACAGAAGAGGGAAAATAATCACTTATCTGCAGAGCAAAATTCTATGCTCAGCTCTTACTTTAAAGTATATGACTATCCCAATAACACTGGAAATAATTATAGACCAAAATATGTAATCACTCAAAATTAAACCAAAAAACTTTACAGCTGACTGACTGGTTATATGGACTCTAACCTTACAACACAACCTGTTGTTTGCATAGGTTAATTCACCATTTTCTTTACAGAGTTGAAAAAAAATATTAGTCTCAAGTTATCTTACATAAAAATTCAAATAGTTAAAAGCAAATGACTTGCTTTCCATAATTTCTCCAGCCTCTTAATGTTTTTCTTCTACAATGTAAAGAATAGAGGAGCTCTTTGAATTGTGAGAACTAAATCAAATCACCCTTATAGCCAAAAGAGGACAACACAAAAGACCTGGAATAGTTCATATACTGGGTACTTTGTAGATGAGGCAAATAATCTAAACCTTGTCGACCAAAATATTAAATGTTCCATCTAAAAGCACTGTATGATTCTTTAATCCAGTAGTAAACCATGCTAAATAAATAATGGTGTTAAACGGAAGACTGGAGATTCACGAAAAATTCTCTTTTCTCTAAGCTCTAACTATATTACTTTTCCAGCAAATTCCACTTCTACAATGCTCTGGAGAACTCTAGATGATTAATTTTTCTATAACAGAATACAAGAAGAGTCACTTTTATGAAATAGATGATTGGTCTGTGAAGTCCTCCATGGAGAGTTATCCATGTCTTTTTCCTTTTTCATCCAAGATGTCATAATGCATTGCTTCATATTTAACAAACGAAAAAGCAATACCCCATACCCACCTTAGTGTCCTTATGAGTTTTAAGTGACATATGAAAGCAAATTTCCAGTGCCTAACATAATATTTAATAAGTTGAAACTACCATTCTTTTCTGACTATAATAGTACTAGTCAAAAGAAAGACCCTCCCAAAAAATTGAATCATGTTTGAGACTGTTGTTCTAAGAACGAACTCTTACTCATTACAATGCAAATGAACATTCAATTTTCTCTACCAGAAAGCTGCATGAACAAGTAGGTCTTGTGGGTTGGCAGGCTTAAATACACTTAAATTTGAAGACAGAGCATCAAATGTGATACAGACTCTTCAAAACATGAAAATAGAATTATTTTTGTGTTCTTCTCTCTTTCTGTCTCTCACTCACACACACTCTCTCTATAATATATATAGATATTATATATACATATTTCTAAGAAAACACCCAAATTACATTTTTCTAAGTTAAAGTTTAATGACTTAAAGATATAACATAATCATATCACTCTTTCGATGAAGGGGATCTATAAAATGTTTGAGGTTTATAAGGTTCAATTCTTTCTATTTCTGTTCTTTTTTCTACAGATAACTAAAGTAAAAATAAATAAAGTATAGAGGCTACTAAAGGCAAAATGTCATTCATTCTGTATCAAATTCACATTGATAATACTTGAAAATAACTATTTCCATAAATGAAAGTGTCAACATTCCAATTTGAAAGCTTAAAGGTCTCAAGTACTCTGGAATTAGATTGAATCCGAGTCTGTGAGAAGAATGAAATAAACAAGACCTTCTCCTCTTTTTTTTTCTGTACCTTTCAATTAAAATTGTAGCATGTCACTATCCACGTCTTTAGTTTTATTAGCTCTATTGGGACTGCAAGGCTTTTATCCGCAGTCTACTAGCTCTCCCCCACCCCCACCCCTTCATCCTTTCTTTCTCCGCCATTGTTTCTCTAAACTACAAGACCATCTGTTCACTTGGCAGATGCAAGTCAGTTCTATAATTGTTGTCATTCTTAGCATAGTGCAAAGCCTGCACAATGCAGAGGATGAGAAGTAGTACATTCATGAGTTAGCCAAAAGTATATTGTTGTCGAAATTACTTGTCAAAACGTCAAAGGGAACAATATTTGATTTTCAAAGCACAGCATACATCTACCCAGATTACAATATGAGGGCTCTATTATGCTGTTACTTATGCAATGCATCATTCAGATTTTGACTAAAGTAAATGGCATGAGCTCACCCAGGCTTTGATTTCTATTGTGTGAAAGGAACATAGGAGTTAGTTACAAAGTCCTTTGTTCAAGCAGTGGATGGAGTGGTTTTTCTGAAGTATATCAAACATATACATTGGGAAGAAAGATATCTCTGGCATGAATGCATCTCATTTTTCAATGACTTCAACATATGAAAATCAGGATTCAACCATAAAATACATGAAAATGTGCAATAGGAGATTTTGAAAACGAAAAAAGATGCTGGAGTCTTTTGTTACCGCTTCTGCTGTAACTCGCCAGTATCCTGAAGGCTTTAAGAAATATATATATGTATATATATATTAATATATATTAAATACTATATATATATATATATAGTATTTAGTTTCTTGTCATCACTGAAGTTTCACTGCTCAGAGCCAATTTTTATTTATATATTTTTCAGACAGAAGGAGAGAGACCAAAGCAGGTCGAAAAAGGAAGTAAAGGCAACACATCACCCAAGTATCCTGGAGTTAGTTGGAAGCCTGGCTTGAGTCTGAGTTGCAGGCTTGTCAAACCTACACACTATCAGGTGAGCTACATTACTGGCCCCAAAACTATTGAGTTTTTTCTCCGAAGTTTCTGTGTATCAGAAATTGTACAGAAGTCACTTAATACAACCCAGGTGTCAGTGGTATTGCTTTTTTCCTTTTGGAGGCTCTAGTGAAGAGTCCACTTGGTCTCCTCATCTCACCTCTAAAAGCAGTCCCAGTTACTAATCTGTGGCTCATTTTTTGTTTTTAGTGAAATCATATGGTTTCATTTCTCTGGCCATTATTTTATAGTCATTCAGGGTGCTTATCTTGATCACATCTTCAAAGCCCATTTTTTCCACTGAAAGTAACATAATCATAAGATTCAGTATTTAAGCTGCAAACAACTTTGGGAAATATTACTCTTCCTAGCACTCTCCCAAACATCCCGTAGATAAATGAAAAAATTAAGCATGAGTGAGCTCACACACACACACACACACACACACACACACACACACACACACACGTATACATTAGTTCAAAGTCAAACAGATAAGAAAAATAAATAAATAACCCAAAATTATAGTTGCCTGCTTTGAGTGAAAAAAAAATTATGCCACACTTCCTCAGACTTGAACAGGATTCTTCTTGTAAAATAAGGAACAAACAAGAAGTCTCTAAATAGCCTGTAACACCATAGCACTGAGAGCAAAGCTAATCTGTCCTTTGATGATACAAATCAGTTACACAAACAACTTCTCAACAGCGGTAGACCACCCAAAGTAAGTGTAGGTGTTTAGTTAATGGACACATATATAGTCAATGAAAAATGATGTCATATCACAACACATTCCTAAAGGCATAAAAATAGCTTTTAATTTCTATTCAACAATACATTGAAGACAGATGTATAAGAAACCAACCAATTAGAACTTCCATGGATATTTAAGTGCCTACTTCTAGTTAAATTGCATTACACATTGTATCAGCTTTCAAAATAGATAGAATTGACTCCTTGACTATGGAGAAACTGGTAGTTTCTTTCAAATTCCATAAAAATCTTAGATGTTGGGAGTCGGCCTGTAGCACAGCAGGTTAAGCGCAGGTGGCGCAAAGCACAAGGACCGGCATAAGGATCCCGGTTCAAACCCCGGCTCCCTACCTGCAGGGGAGTCACTTCACAGGCGGTGAAGCAGGTCTGCAGGTGTCTGTCTTTCTCTCCTCCTCTCAGTCTTCCCCTCCGCTCTCCATTTCTCTCTGTCCTATCCAACAATGATGACATCACTAATCATTACAACAATAAAACAATAAGGGCAACAAAAGGGAATAAATAAAATAAATATTTTAAAAAAAAACTTAGACGTTACTGGTGGTCAACTGCCCCCCAGTTATTCTTCCTGGTTTTGATGTAGCCCTAGTAGATCCTGGAAACAAGTCAACATTTTATTAGGAAGCATCTGTTTTTGCATTCTCCAGAACTGAGACACATTTTATGTGACAGCAAGTTGGAGGTGTGAATGCTTTCCATACTCCCTGAAACTCCACCGACTCAAATCCAGAGCTGGAGACAGCTTACTGGGGACAGTGATTTTCTTGTACAATTGTTTGCTTCAGACCGTTTTTTTTTTTTTTTAGCTATGACAGAATATTGATTTGTTCTATTATTTATGAAAGCGAGATACAGAGAGAAAGGTATTGGGAAGCAAACAGACAAAGATACAGATCAGCTCTGGCTTATGGTGGTCCTGAGGATTGTACCTGGGATCTTAGAGACTCAGGTATGAAATTCTTTTTTTTTTTCCTCTGGGATTATTACTGGGCTTGGTGCCTGCACTACAAATCCACTCGTCCTGGGGCTATTTTTCCCCCTTTTGTTGCTTTTGTTTATTGCTGTTGTTATTGCTGTCGTTGTTGGATAGGACAGGGAAAAATCAAGAGGAAGGGAAGACAGAGGATAGAGAAAAAGATAAGACACCTTTAGACCTGCTTCACCAACTGTGATGTGATCCCCCCTGCAGGTGGGAAGGGGGGGGCTCGAACCGGGATCATTAAGCTGGTCCTTGAGCTTTGCTCCACGTGTGTTTCACCCCCCACTGCGCTACTGCCCTGGCCCGGATATGAAATTCTTTTTCATAACCATTATGCTGTCTCCCCAGCCACAGACATACATGTTAACGAGTAGAGGACAAGAGGGAAAATAAATGGCATGGGAGACATATTTTTCTATTACTATTATTATACTTTATTTTTGTTTGTATTCTGGTGGTGTCAGGACGATGTGTACACACATGGTTTCATATTTCCTGTCCAACTTTTTCAGGTAGAGAGAAACAGAGAAAAAGATGAGGCAAGAGAGGTAAAAGAAAAAAAAAAAGACATCATAAAAGTCACCCCTTCCCAGTGACATAGTACATCTACCTGGTATTTCTGAGCACTCCCGAAGGTGTCTTTTCTTTTCTTTCCTTTTCTTTTCTTTGCCTTTCTTCCCCTCTCAATTTCTTTCTTTTTCTCACCCTCTGTCAAAGCAACAACAAACATAAGATAACAAAGGAAAAAGAAGTGAAACAGTGGAGCTATGGCGGCCCCGAGCCTCGGTGATAACCCTGTTGTGAAAATAACAAAAATAAAAGTAAAATGAAATAAAATCATGACAGTGTTTCTAAATCGCATTTCCTTTTGTAACCATGTGCATTTTCTTTGGAAAGTTCAAAATTCACTAGCTAGAATCATAATAGTCAGAGTGTAAACAATGGCTGATAAGTGCTTATGCAAATAAAATCTCATTCAACATGTACCCTTCTAAGAAAATTCTTAAAATCTTCGAATTACTATGTTTAAAATTCCCTCTGGATTTAAATGAAATACTAGTGACATTTCATATCTATGCCACAAGTAGAATCACTTAAAAACTTTCTTGGCGGCACAGGTAACATTGGGGTGTGTGTGTGTGGATACTGGTTGCCAAGGTTACACTTTTTTTCTCTGCTCAGAACACACTATATTGGGTCTGTAACGTGAGTCTCTTGAGCACTTGGAATTCAATCTCACCAAGTCATATTTTCTAGGCTTTCTTTGTATCCAACGCCGGATTTTCAGATTCCTGCCCTGTGTCAGCTGACATGAGTCCTCTTGCTAACTGTATACACCCTTGTCCTCCATGAATAAGGGCTTGATTGTGCATTGATTAAAATGGCTTATTTTACTGTTAAAGTAAATGACACAGAAATGGTATTTCCTACCCAACAAAGAAAAATAATACCATAATAACACAAACTTGACACTTCCCTAATGCTTTAATCTGACAATCTCAGCATACTTAACAAACAGCAATTAATTAACCCTTACACCATTCCTGTCAGGAAGACCAGGTGACAGCCCTTTTAAAACATGGAAGGCTGAGGGCAGCATAGTGTAGACAAGATTACACAGTTTACTTGTGACAGACTGGGGACCATTACTCAACAGCCTTGGCCCCAAGCTCCAGTCAGCAAGCAGTCAAGGAGTACTAATGAAGGCATCACACAACTTCTGTTTATGCCTCAAAAGCCCCAGTTTTGTAAGAATCACTGAATAGTTATTCAGACAAAGGTTTTATTATATTCAGTCATTATAGCACACAGGTTCTTCACCAAGAGAACAGAAAACTCAACCCAACAGCACATTTTGTCTAGGGTACTGTTACCTTCAGACAAGCAAACAATGCTAAATCTAAGTTTAATGGAAATGACCAAGGAAGATACTGGATGTAGGTAACCTACAGTGCTAGTGGTCAACACAGTCAGTGACTCAGTTTCCCTGATATGCAGACCAAGACGAGGAAAAGGTTTCTTGTAACAAGATGCTTAAGGAAATGCGGCCTTTTTTTTTTTTTTAATCTAAAGAGATGAAGTCATTTGAGAACAGGACAACATCTGTCCAACTTGAAAGCTGTTTTTGAAGCAATTAATTTAGGAATGTCCCCAACAGTTATACAGGCCAAGCTGTGCCTGCATTTAAATGGGGTCACAGCATCAGAGGAGCTGGTTACAGTCACAGTGGTTCCGACGTCTGTAATCAACCAACTTCAGTTGGTTTCTGATATCAAGGGCTAAGAGTCCGCATCACTTCCCTTCTCAAGCTGCCCTAGAGAGTTTCAGCTAATGAAGATCCTCTTAAAAGCTGGGTTTCTTAGAAGTGTCTTTAATGAGAATTTGATTCTAGCAAGATTTCTATATGGTGACCCTCCGTTGTATGTCCTGCTTTGATGTAGGCCATGGAAGGATCAACAGTTGACTAGTACTTTGACCATTGTCACAGACATGTAATGGAGAAATAGAATCAAATACTGTGTCCCTCTTCTTCATCACAGCTGCTGACCACCGTCCTACTATTCCTGACCTGTGTGAGTTTGCTTTTTTTTTTTTTTGCCTCTGTTTGATTTGATCACCACGGTACCTGTCCAGTTTCCAAATTCAGCAGCGTATTTGACCATGCTTCAGACCACCAGCTGTCTCAGTGATGTTCTCTACAGAACACCACTAATGTCTCCAGTCTCGAGAAGTTACTGCCATCCAAATACTCGGCCACTCTCTAGACCACCATTATTTTCTGTGTTCATTTTCCTTGTCTTGATCCCATTTAGCCTATGACTTTTATTTTGTTATTTTTTTTAATGTGGAGCCAGATCTTACACATGCACAATTTCGTCACTCAGGGACAACACTTTTTTTTTTCAATAAAAAGATGCAGAGAAAGGGTGAATTATCAGGAGTCTGGCGGTAGTGCAGTGGGTTAAGTACACATGGCACAAAGCGCAAGGACCGGCGTAAGGATCCCGGTTCGAGCCCCTGGCTCCCCACCTGCAGGTGGGGGAGTCGCTTCACAGGCGGTGAAGCAGGTCTGCAGGTGTCTGTCTTTCTCTCCCTCTCTCTGTCTTCCCTCTCCTCTCTCCATTTCTCTCTGTCCTATCCAACCACAATGACATCAATAATAACTACAACAGTAACACAACAAGGGCAACAAAAGGGAATAAATAAATAAAATATAAATAAATAAATAAAAGGAGAGAAAGGGTGAGTCATCATAGCATCAGAGCTTCCCTTGGTCCCATGCCAGTCCTTTTGGTGTTGGGTCTTGAACTGGGATCACAGGCAGGATTAGGCACGCAATCAGTCCTGTTGAGTAAACTATGCCTTCATAGCCTTTGACCTTTCAACAAACATTAACCAGTCAGATTTTGCATGTCAGGCTATACATTTCTCCTGACGTGTGGGTTTTGTGGTAAGTCTGTACCTTTGGGCAGTTGACAGTTCAGAGTGCTACAGGTATTTTAATTTACATATTTTAATACATATGCAAATATATCACTTAGAGGTAGAGAATCACATAGCAGGAGGATGTGATTGAGTTATGGGAGCCTGATGGAAAGAAGCCAGGGAAGAAGCCCACATTTTATTGATTCCACATGGAGTAAGCCAAGTGTTTCCCATTCTCACTAACTCTTTTTTTTTTTATGCTTAAATTCTGTGTGTTTTATAGTTTTGAAAGCACATGACCAGAACTGTGTGACATGCATAAGTACAAAGTAAAACATGGACTGAACACGGTGTACTGCACCAAAGCAAAGGACTTTGAGGAGGGAGAGCACAAAATGAAACATGGACTGGCCATGGTGTATTGCACCAAAACAAAGGACTTTGGAGAGGGAGAGGAAGGGAGGGTAGGAAGCAAACCTTGAGGGCCTCTTCCATAATGAAATTGTGTGTCTATGTCAATGATTACGCTGTAAAGCATTAACTCCCTCAATTAAAGAAGGAGGAGGAGGAGGAGAAGGAGAAGGAGAAGGAGAAGGAGAAGGAGAAGGAGAAGGAGAAGGAGAAGGAGAAGGAGAAAAGAAGCCTGACTGAAGAAAGATAAAATCAAGTTGAAATCAAAGGAGGACTAAAAATGTCAATGGAAAAATAGGAGAATCGCAATCTTTCTGAATATTTTATAATCTCACTAACTCTCTGTCTACCTCTGAATATCTCTTAAAAGCTGGTAAAAGCCCAAAGTCATCTAATGTGAATGGTTATCTTTTTCTTTCCATTGTGCTTTACGCTTCAAAGTTTTATTTATTTATTTATTTATTTACTTACTTAACTTACTTACTTACCAGAGCACTGCTCAGCTCTAGCAACTAAACCTGGGACTTTGAAACCTCAGGCATGAGAATCTCTTTGCATAACCATTATGCTATCTACCCCTGCCCTTCATGTGACTTCTAATTCAGATCTTTCCTAGAAAAAAGTGTAACTTGGGGCCAGATGGTGGCTCACTTGGTTGAGCTCACGTTACATTGAGCAAGGGCCTGGGTTCGAACACCCAGTCCTCACCTGTGAGGGGGAACGCTGTGTGAGTGGTGAAGCAGTGTTGCAGGTTTCTTTCTGTCTCTCTCCCTCTAAATCATCCCCTTCCCTCTTGGTTTCTGGCTGTCTCTATCCAATAAACAAAGATAACTTTAAAAAAGTTAATATCCAATAAATAAAGATAATAATAATAAAAAAACAGTGTATACTCCGCAGGGTCGGGAAGGTGGTTCATTCAGTAAGTAAAGCCTTCGGTGCTGAGACTCTGGGTTGGATTCCTGGTGTCACATTAGAAGCACCAAGAACAGAAACAAGTGGAGCATCATGGGTAGTGATGTGGTACTTCGGTGTCTCTCTCTCACTCACTTAATGTCCCTTATTCATAAAAGCAAAGTGTGAGAACAAAGATGAAGGATAAAATGAAAACTTCAGTACCACTGTTCCTTCATCCATTCCTTTTGCATTAGAACTCTTCATCATCTAATTGGCCAAAGTCATTTTACAATGCAACTACTTCTGCTAGCTGGAATGACAAGGCAGAATTGGGGCTTGTTTATATACCGTGCATGTGGCGTGTGGTCAGACTTTTAGAAGTATTTCTCACATGCACAATTAATCACATATCTGCTATGACATTGGCCTTGCTTTCTCATTCTGAACTCTCAACGCTTTTCATAACCAAATAAGCTTATCTACTAATTTCCCCTGAACTCTGAGGAAACGGGACTTTTATTTATTTATTTTTCTTTATTATTATTATTATTATTATTATTATTTTGCCTCCAGAGTTATTGCTAGGGCTCGGTGCCTGTACCATGAATTCACTGCTCCTGGATGCCATTTTTTTCCCCCTTTTGTTGCCCTGGTTGTTTTATAGTTGTTGTGGTTATTATTGTTATTGATGTCATTATTGTAGGATAGGACAGAGAGAAATAGAGAGAGGAGGGGAAGACAGAGAGGGGGAGAGAAAGACAGACACCTGCAGACCTGCTTCACCTGTGAAGCGACTCCCCTGTAGGTGGGGAGCCGCTGGCTCGAACCGGGATCCTTACGCTGGTCCTGGGGCTTTGTGCCACCTGTGCTTAACTCACTGCACCACTGCTGGACTCCTGGGAACTTTTATTTTAATAACAAAGAGTATGTTGCTACTAGCACAATATAAGCTATCCATCAGGCCATGGCAAGTGTTCTAACACAAAGAAAATGAGTCAGGAGAATGAGATACAGCAAAATGAGATTAGTTATTTCACCTAGGAGGTTAGAATGGGCTTTCATAAAGAGAGACCGTCTAGTGGACCTAGCTGACACAACACAGCACAACCGACACTAATGCTCAGACACTAAGGCGCAGACTGAAATGCTAATTCTGATTTAGCAGGGCTGGGTGCATTTCTGACAAAACCCCAGATGGTACCCATGCCCAGCACCTCTGGAAGCAGAAAGTGATTTGTAAATTGGAGTAAACTAGATTGTGAAAAAATGGAAATGGTGCTATCCGCTCAAATTCTTACTAGCTACATTTTAAAGAAAATAAACCACGAGTTCCCTTTGATATCAAAATGTTCACTCTAATGACTTAGTGCCTGGTGTGGCCTTAGAGGCATTTGACTCCATTTTGAAATAGTGTGACTTTATTCATTTTGGATTCATTATTGAAATATTAAAAGTAGCAAAAAAAAGGCAGACTGTATAAATTCATCGGCTAAAGATAAAATTTTCATTTATGAACTACAGTCTTTTTCACATCATAAAATTATGTTGTGTATTATGTAACTATCATTCAAAATTTTATAAGGCATGCACAATTTAACATTAATAAGCATTAATCTGCTCAAATTCCTTTGATAGTGGTCAAAGGAATTTCCTTTAAAATAGGAGGAAAAAGCATACAGAAAAGATTAAAATATTACCAATGTTCACATATATGTATATATATGTGTGTCTAGGTGTGTTCTCTTCTCTTATTAGAGAAGAGATAGACCCAAACAATTAGATCACATTGTGAGTTTCATAGTATGACTCTAAGTGTAGGAAGAAATAAATGGCTTTTAGTTTGTCCTTAAAACCAGAAAGATAATACAATGGGTAGGGTGTCTGCCTTGTCTGAAAACCAAGTTTGGAACCAAACACCATATGGCAGATCCAGTGTTACTAGAAGACGCTGCAGTACTGTGATATGTTCTTCTTCCTCTCCGTGTGTCTCCTCTAACTGAATGAAAAAATCACCTAGAACTTGTCTGAGGTCTGGTCTACACACACACACACACACACACACACACACACACACACACACACACACACTTTTTATACTTTCATCCATTTACACACTAAGAAATGGGCCTTGCCATTATAGATAAAGATGATCTCTTCCACAATCCCTTTTCTTACTGGGTGAACAAGGAAGAAACTCGAGTCATAAAAGAAATGCGCTCTCTTATTTTGAGGTCTTGACCTCTTTGGAGGATAAACAGAGCTACTTTTGGCCAAGGAAGGAAAGTAAAGAGCTCCCATAAGTTAATGTCAGTGCGTCAGTTTAACTGGGGAATGTTCAAATCTTAATAGACACTAAATCAGGAGATTCTATGACATGGTAATTGAGTTAACATTAGCCTTTCACCTTCATAAGCTTGGGGATCCAGCTGACCTAGGTGAAAGGAAAGACATTCTATTAAATTTTAAGTCTCCACTGCTGTGACCCCAAGTTGCATTAGGCCCCCACTTTGATTTGTAATGGCTTACTGTTAGCTGATTCTAAACACCTCAGGACACTTCTTAAACAACTTGTACATGTACTGATGATGGAAAGATGAAGAAGTTGAAAAAGCACTAACTGTGAAGTTATCGCATACTTGAAAAGCATGTTTTAATGGAAGGTGAATTAGTAACATAATTTATCACTCAAGGGAATTTCTCGAAATGAATTTCTAGTACATATATCTTTGTATATAGTCTAGCTTTAGAATATTAACACTGCAAACACTTTAAACATGGTGGGTGGATGACATAGTGGTTATGCAAGGAGACTCTCATGCCTGTGACTACACACCACCGTCAGCCGGAGCTGAGCAGCGCTCTGATAAAAAAAGGGAAACAAAATGCTTTAAGCACTATAGCCTTTAATCCCATGTATTAAGAGATAAAATACATGTTCTCAGTAAATACAAACCAACAAACTGTGATAGATAAGTATATATATATATATATATATATATATATATATATATATATATATATTAGAACATGAAACCTTTTGTAGACAGTAGTAGTCTATACAACCTGAGGACAACCAAGCATTGAAAAGCAAATACAAAATGTCATAAGTATGTCATAAGTAATCTCTTCAGTTTAAAATGCAGTGTTCTAAACTAAGGCTATAAATCACAAGGGAAATCTATGTGAATATTATTTGATTCATTACAAATGTTCACAGTTGCTCCTTTACATGTATAAGACCATTTCCACACTTTTTCCTTAACTCAAAGATCAAACAAGTTTAAAGTGAGTCTTTTGTTATTTTTGTGTTAAATACACAAAAGAAGAAATAAGGCTCTATGACAAATTCAGTCATACTCATCTGGTCAGAAGCAGGATAATGTCCTCATATGGCAAAGCTACATTGATATAATAGTTAAAAATTAAGTGCTTCTTAATCATAAGTAAGTAAGGCATAACATTAATTCTGTTCTGATTACTCAGTACATAGGAGGAAGTACATCTAAGTAAAGAATTCTGTAGTGATATTTAATAATAATAATAATAATAAGCCACTCCTTTTCCCTCGATGATGTAATTAGGAGAAAGTAATAAATATGGAAGATAAGCATGTATTTATCTCATAGTGAATCAAAACTCCCACTGTAGAAATGAGAGCAGTGAAGGTTTTTTTTATGAAATCATTGAAGGAAGAAACATTTTCATAGTGAGTGGACATAAGAAAACTTGTGAAAATAGGAAAAACAGATGATCATTTACATTCCTTCAGCCCTTGATGTAAGATGTTGATATCATGGATAAAAGAGATTTTAGGAGAAAGGGGTTACCTGTGTAAAAAAATAAATAAAAGAATAGAAAAGGGTCAAAAGATAGACTGTATAAGCCAGGGGAGGAATGAATTGCTATCATGTGGATGTTTTAAAGGCTCCTTTTATCTTCTCTGTACCGGAGCTTTTTTTTTTTATTTTTATAGCCAGCAAAACCACCTGGATGTATTTTCCTGGTAACAGGTGGACAGAGTTAGGCCGCTGCCTGAAAATGTCACTGCATATCGTGTTTCCAGTATCCTCTTCAAGTTTTAATAGGTCAGCTGCAATGAGGATACGAAACAAACACATTTTGGACGGTCTCTGATTAAATGGATGATAAATCAATAACTGCTGTTAGAAAAAAAAAAAAGAGGGAGTCGAGTAGTGCAGCGGGTTAAGTGCAGGTGGCATCAAAGCGCAAGGACCAGCATAAGGATCTCGGTTTGAGCCCCCCAGCTCCTCACCTGCAGGGGAGTCACTTCACAGGCGGTGAAGCAGGTCTGCAGGTGTCTGTCTTTCTCTCCCCCTCTCTGTCTTCCCCTTCTCTCTCCATTTCTCTCTGTCCTGTCCAACAATGACAACATCAATAACAACAATAATAACTACAACAATAAAACAACAAGGGCAACAAAAGGGAATAAATAAATACTTTAAAAGAAACCTTTAAAAAAAGGGGGGAAAAAGAACGAGGAAGGGAGACACAGTCAAGTTCAGGCTGTCACGATGTGTTCTATTTGTAGTTAGACATCTTCATGCTTCTTGCCTGGCGAGATTTCACTTAAATGAGATTAAGCCATATGTCCTTTTAGTCACCAATATTTGCATTTGCATATGCTGGTCTCACGTATAAGAAAACGTTCTAAATCAGTAGAGTGGGTGGGATTTAGCAGTTTAGAGGAAATGCAGATTGATAGTCCAATGCTTTACACAGGATTGATGTTGCGCAAACTCAAATGTTGTTGTGATTGGCTCTGTTACATAAAGGTGCTCTCTCTCTCTCTCTTTAAATTGCCTGACTTCTAGCCAAAGCAGATGGAGTGGAATTATATATGGCACTCCTAATAGAACATGCTTACTTGTTAATTTCTCTATTCAGATTTCTTTCTGCCCAGCTTTTTTTTTTTTCCCTGGGGCTTGGTGCCTTGCACTATGAATCCACTGCTCTAGGAGGCCATTTTCTCCCCTTTTGTTGCCCTTGTTGTTTTATCATCATTGTGCTTATTATTGTTGTTGTTATTGATGTCGTTGTTGTTGGATAGGACAGAGAGATACGGAGAGAGGAGGGGAAGATAGAGAGGGGGAGAGAAAGACAGACACCTGCAGACCTGCTTCACCGCCTGTGAAGCGACCACCCTCTCCTGCAAGTGGGGAGTCGGGGCTCGAACCCGGTTCTTTACACCAGTCATTGTGCTTTTCCCATCGTTTTATCCATCCGCCTGACTGCTATGTTCTGAGAACATGTCCTGCTCGAACAAGTAACAGTGTCCATTTATAATGTCACACATCTAGAGCCTAAATAATGATGAAATTCTACAGTGCTTAAGTAGAAATGGGATTAAACTTGTAAAATTTAAGTTGTGAATGGAAGCATGGATAAAGACAGATTGAAGACCCTTTTAATGTAAGGACTGCTACATTTAAAGCCCAAAGAGTCTAATGAGTAATGCACTGCACTACATGTATGTCAGTTTCTGAGTCTTGCAGTAATGGTAATGGAATCCCAATGACAGGTTGAAAAAAGTATCCTGTGTTTTCCTGTTAATAACATAATTATAATAGTGGTAACTTCAAAATGCCATAGACTGTGAAACTCTGAACTCTTACAAAATTTGTTTCCCCTGGTTGTTTGGGAAAATATTTACTGCTGAAACATGAAATCATCATGCACTAGATCAGGAAAATGGACTTCAGGTTCTCAGTTTTGGTATTACTAGTTTATATCATAACCCGATACAATATTCCTGCATATTCAGTGAAGGATCAGGTTAAAACAAATGTATGGTGGTCCAGGAAGTGACGGAGAGGATAAAACACTGGACTCTCAAGCATGAGGTCCGGAGTTCAATCCCTGGCGTTACATGTACCAGAGTGATATCTGGTTCTTTCTCTCTGTCTCTCCTCCTATCTTTATCATTAATTAATAAATAAATAAAACGTATGAATTTATAAACCCTTCTATAAGAGTACATGTATATTTAATGTGCTGCCCAAATAATCATATAGTTACATAAAAAGTTAATTTTTAAAAATTTAGAAACAGAGAGTAGAGAATAGAAGAGACCAAAGCACTGCCTTCAGGGAAGCAGGGGGTCAGCCTTGAACCTGGATCGTGCATATGGAAAAGAAGTATATAAAGTGTGCTTTTTGCCAGCCCAGAAAAATTAAAATCTTACTACATGATTTTTAAAGTGTTAACATTGAGACAAGTAGAGCGTCCCTAAGTAAATAAATTGGTGTGTTTTCTTTCATCAGATTTAGTCATGTAATTAACAATAATGACTCTCATTTGGTTCTGTGTTGTCTCATTAATAGCAAGCAGATGCTGTTTTCTATAATAAAATTATGTAAACTTTTCCTTACAAAACATATCAAGTTGATAAACCAGGAGAGTAGATGAAAATTTGTTACGACTATTATAGACTTCAGAAAATGTGTTTTTCCCTTCAAAATAGATGAAGAAATATGTTTTAATTTTAATTTTATTTATTTTATTTTTTGCAGTGAGAAGTAGACTACTTTCTTTCTGTTTAGAATCTATTTTTCCTGTATTGATATAGTCTGACCTGTTGTGCTGTGCCACACTAACTTAGCATGAATTCCAGCAAAGCTGATGTTAAGTATATAAAAACATCCAGCCAGTATGTTACTCACTAAAGACCTCTGCTAAGGAAGAAAAAGTCATCTCATATTTAAGACATATAGCACAAAGAATATTGAAGGGCAAGGGCGACTTTTGGATATCAAAGACAAGTAGACTTTGGGCCAAAGATATTATCTTTCTTTACACTAAGTCTAGTGATTTGCGACAAGAAAGAATCCTCTTAACATATATGTTTACCTTTTTTTCATATTTTTTGTAGTTTTTCTTATCCTTAAAGAAATTATCTCGGGAGTCAGGCTGTAGTGCAGCGGGTTAAGGGCAGGTGGCGCAAAGTGCAAGGACCGGCATAAGGATTCCGGTTTGAACCCCGGTTCCCCACCTGCAGGGGAGTCGCTTCACAGGCGGTGAAGCAGGTCTGCAGGTGTCTATCTATCTCTCCCCCTCTCTGTCTTCCCCTCCTCTCTCCATTTCTCTCTGTCCTATCCAACAACGACAACAACAATAATAACTACAACAATAAAAAAGGGCAAAAAAGGGAATAAATAAATAAAATAAATAAAATTTTAAAAAGTATTAAAAAAAAAAGAAAGAAATTATCTCAGGGGACTGGTGGTGGTGTTGTACCTGATTGAGCGCACATGTGACAATGCACAAGGACCCAGGTTCAAGCCCCTAGTCCCCAGCTGCAGGTGGAAAGCTTTACAATTGGTGAAGCAGTGCTGCAGGCGTCTCTCTGTCTCTGTTTTTCTCAATCTCCTCCTTTCCTCTAGATTTCTGACTGTATCTATCCAATAAACAAATAAATGTCATGAAAACATTCTAAAAGAAGAAGGAGGAGGAGGAGGAAGAGAAGGAGATGAAGAAGGAGATGAAGGAGGAGAAGAAGGAGGAGGAGGAGAAGGAGAAGAAGAAGAAGAAGAAGAAAAAGAAGAAGAAGAAGAAGAAGAAGAAGAAGAAGAAGAAGAAGAAAGAGGAGGAGGAGGAGGAGAAGAAAGAAACTATCTCATTGGGTGGTTATTACTATTACTTCTCATAGCCAAAGAAAATACTTTTACCCCCAAACTGATTGAAAGTATTTAATAGAAATATTACACAAAATGATCAGTACATATGGGCAATGTTGATCTGATCTGAATGTTGCAAATGGATTATAGCTTGTCCAGTAGTGCACATATCTCACCATGTCTGAGGACATGGCTTTGAGTGCCTAGTCCCATGTGGAGGCACCAGGATGGCTATAGTTTCTTTTCTTATTTACATTCTCTCTCTCTCTCTCTCTCTCTCTCTGTTTTTCTCTCTCTTAAATTTAGAATACAGGGAAAGAAAGCAATAACCCTACCAGTTGTAGGAATATGCCAAAGAAGATAACTAAACAGTAACTTCTATTTCTAGACCTAGACAATCAAGTCAGCTGCTGACTCATGACCGCTACTCTCAGTTACATTGGGAGAACCATCCTACTGTGAACAATGACTGACTTTCTCCCTTTCATCATATTACTTGCTGGCATTTTCTCCACCTTCTCTTTTTTCCCCTCCACCATCCTATTTCTATACCTCTTTCTGCTTCCCTGAAGGCATAACAAGCTCACACTTCCTCTCTCACTTTATTTTTCACAGTTCTCTGCTTCTCATAATTTCTAGGAGAGCAAAATTGAATTTTTAACTCCCTAAACTGTCATTTGGTTGGTTACTTATCCTTAATGCTCATATTCTCATTATAGTGAAATTATCATTCTGATTTCTTTGTAAATGTGAGCTCAGAAGTAAATCTTCTCTGATGTATCTCACACTAAATTTGGGTAAAATGTTCCACTCCTGTGCTTACATAATATCAAGTTCATCTTATTACATCTAATACACTGAATTACATGCTGGTTTAAAGTGTCTTGGGTTTTCAAAAGAAACATGAATAGCCCTTTACTTTCTCAGCACCAAATAAGACTTCCTTTAATGAACTCTTTCCCCAATTCAAGTTTAACAATGTTTACTTTTCTGTTAATCATTAATTGATAAATGATCTTGCAGAATTTCCTACCTACAGACAATGCAAATGTTATCATTCCACACCGAAAAGACAATGTTGAAATCCGATTACTTGATGGCTAACGGAGAACTAGGCTTGCATGTGATATTTTTTCTTAATTAAGAACTATCTTCCACAGGACTTCTGAGTCAGCTGTTAAGATAAGTCAACTTCCACAGGTATGGGCTGTTACAAACTGGTTAGCTTTTGAAACATGCCTAATTATGTGAAGTTGGCACTAAGATTTAAAGTTGGTATAAAAGAAATCTACTCTGATGATTACCTCTTTCTTAATTTTTTTATGCAGCACTGGAGAATGAATCTTGTACATGTATGATACCACTGCTGAGTGATCATCTCAAGCCATTTCCCCCCACACTTTAGAAAGAGAAAGGACAGAAAGAGGAAAACCAAGATGGGCAAAATACCCCAGCACTGGGGGTCCAGCAGTAGCACAGTGGGTTAATCGCACATGATGCAAAGCGCAAGGACCAGCTTAAGAATCACAGTTCTAGGCCCCCAACTCCCCACCTGCAGGTGAGACGCTTCCCAGGCGGCGAAGCAGGTCTGCAGGTGTCTGTCTTTCTCTCCCCCTGTCTGTCTTCCCCTCCTCTCTCCATTTCTCTCTGTCTTATCCAACAATGACGACAACAATAATCACTACCACAACAATACAAAACAACAAGGGCAACAAAAGGAAAAATAAATAAATAAATATGAAAAAAATAGCCTGGCACTGCTCTACCATCTGTACATGTCCACGGACCAGTCAATTATATTCCTCTGTGCTGCTGAACTTCTGTTTGCTAAAGTGTGTGTTTTCTATTGAGTGAGCTAGTTCCTGGTCCACCTGATTGTAAATACAGGAATCAGCAACAATACAGAGGATGTCCCTACCTCATTTTCAACAACTCACAAATAGTAGGTGAAAGAAAAAGCATTAGAATTCAGCAACAGATGATGCAGATGGAACAAAGGAACCAATGTACCTAATGTATCTAATGGACATATACAGAACATTCCTTTCAGTGTGAACAGAATGAATACACATTCTTCTCAAGGATAGATCACATGCTAGACTCCAAAATATAGTTAATAAATGTTATTAATATAGAAATCAATTGCCTATTCTGACCAAATTAACCTGCACTTTAAAGTAATTTTTAAAAAAGAAAATTTGAATTCTAAAATTTGAATAACATATTTTGAAACATTTGTGGGCTATTTCTTTTTTTAAAAAATATTTATTTATTTGTATATTCCCTTTTGTTGCCCTTGTTGTTTTACTGTTGTAGTTATTGTTGTTGTTGATGATGTTGTCATTGTTGGACAGGACAGAGAGAAATGGAGAGAGGAGGGGAAGACAGAGAGGGGGACAGAAAGAGAGACACCTGCAGACCTGCTTCACTGCCTGCGAAGCGACTCCCCTGCAGGTGGGGAGCTGGGGGCTCACACGGGGATCCTTCTGCTGGTCCTTGTGCTTCGTGCCATGTGTGCTTAACCCATTGCATTACTGCCCGACTCCCTTCAAAAAGAAATTTAAAAAATATGGAGACAAATCCAGCATCAGAAGATACTGGAATTATGGAATACAATAAAAACATTTCTGAAAGTATGTTCGAAAGTATTTTAATACATGCCTAAGTTGAAAAACAAGGGAAAAAATCAAATAAGTTAACCTTGTGAACTATAAGAAGAAAACTCATGAAATATAAGAAGAACAAGCTACATCCAAATCTAGTAAAAGGAGAAAACATAAAAATAATCAATAGTGGAAATAACTTAAAAGTTAAGGAAACAACAACAAAAAAAATCAATGAAGTCAGGAGTTAGTTTTCAAAGATGAAAATATTGACAAGTTTTAGCTACACTAAGAATGAAAGAAAAAGCTAAAGTTTCAAATGTGAAAAGTGACATTGTAACTGATAACAAAACACTAAACATCACTAGAAATTACCATGAATGGTTATTTCAACAAATCAAACCATCCAGGAACAAAAAAAACCCTGATAAATTCCAGTAAACACAGAGGCTACCAAGCTTAAAGTTTGAAGACATAGACAGTCTGAAGAGAAAAATTCTAATAAGATGAATCAAAAGTTTAAAGTCTTTCAATAGAGAAAAGTCTAGAGTCAGATGGCTTTATGTGTAATTTCTACCAAGCATCAAAAGAAGATTTAATAACAAACTCTTCCAAATTATTCCAAACCAGTATTTTTGAGACCAGTATTTTCTTGATACAAAAGTCAAAGACAGAACAAGAAGAGAAAACTATTCCATCCAAGGTGAGGTAGGGAGCTGACCTCATCATTCTTGAGAGCTGAGTAGTATACACACCACTGCTTTTTTGGCTGCTCACCTGTTGTTGGGTTCTGGGTTGGTTTCAAGTTGGGGCTGTTGCCAATTCCACATTTGGGCTGCTGTGTATTGTGCAGCTGTGAACATAGATGTACATAGATCTCTTTGGATGGGTGTGTTTGCTTCTTTCTGATGGGATATACTGTGTTTTCTTAGCTTTATTTTGTTGCCCTTGTTGTTTTATTGTTGTAGTTATTTTTGTTGTTGTCGTTGTTGGATAGGACAGAGAGAAATGGAGAGAGGAGGGGAAGACAGAGAGGGGGAGAGAAAGAGAGACACCTGTAGACCTGCTTCACTGCCTGCGAAGCGACTCCCTTGCAGGTGGGGAGCCGGGGGCTCGAACAAGGATGCTTATGCCAGTCCTTATGCTTTGCGCCACGTGCGCTTAACCTGCTATGCTACAGCCCGACTCCCTATACTGTGTCTTCATAATGAATCTTTACTAGAGCTGTAATTTCAGTTTGGAGACTTTATAACACTTGTAGATTAATGATTTTAATATATGTATCAAGCATCCTAGGAAGTAGCACACTGACATTTCTGCACTTGAAGTACATGTAGTCCCAAGATGGATTTGTGGCACTGTATTTCCCAGAGTGATGTTCCTTACATGATATAAATGAAATAAATTTTTAAATAATAAATGCATCGGGAGTCGGGCTGTAGCACAGATCTGTCTTCCCCTCCTCTCTCCATTTCTCTCTGTCCTATCCAACAACGACAACAACAATAAAACAAGGGCAACAAAAGGGAATAAGTAAATAAATAAATAATAAATAAATGCTTCAAAACAATCTCATGTTACAGTAAAATAATTCCAAGATGAAAAGATTAGACATGAAAAGATTAAGGTCTGTGATATTCGTCTTGGTAACAGTTTTTAGAATTGACACATTAAGATAGGACAAATAGTAAAGATATGAACAAGTAGGACTACACTTGACTAAAATATTTCGGTAGATTAAAGAAAATATGGGGGCCGGGTGGTGGCGCACCTGGTTGAGCGCACATGTTGCAGTACTCAAGGACCCAGGTTCAAGCCCTCGGTCCCCACCTGCAGGGCGAAAGCTTTGTAAGCGGTAAAGCAGGGTTGCAGGTGTCTCTCTCTCTCTCTTGGTCTTTCCCTTCCTCTTGATTTCTGACTGTTTCTATCCTATGAATAAATAAAGATAATAAGAATAATAAAAGAAAATACCAACAACAACAAAAAATGATAGCCTACAGAATGGGGAAAATACTTGTAAATATTTGTACATCCTTTATTTAGTAATATCCAAATTTAACTAAGAACTCAGACATCTTAGTATCAAGAATACAAAAAAAAATTCAAAAGTAGGCAACGGATTTTAAAAGACAATTTGCAAAACAAAAAAGGGGCAAAAGCCTATGATTTTATAAAATACATGGAAAGGTGTTCCAAATTTCTACAAAATTACAATGATGTGTCATCTAACAACTGCTAGCATGAGAGAGAGAGAGACTTCTGAAGAAAATAAAAAAACACTTGGGGACTGTGGATAAGAATGAAATCAGTGGGGTAGAGAGCTCACTCACTCTCTAAGTAAGCTGCCTTCACTGGCATGTGTGTGACCCACGTTTATTAGCACGAGAGCTCAGTGCAGAGGGAGCTTCACTGCCATAGCATCTCTCTCTGTCACAATTCCTCTGTCTGAATGAAAAAGTGACCCGGAATACTGATATCAGACATGCATCTTCCTGGTTTCCTAAAAAAAATAAAAAATGAAAGAAGACAGACAGACAGACAGATAGACAGGAAACTGGTATAACCTCACCCTGAATAGGCACTCTTAATGCCCCCCCCCTTTTTCCCTTTCTTTCTTTTTCTTATAAAGACAGAAAGAGAGAGGAGGAGGAGTGATGGGAGGGGGAAAAAAGAGACATCTGCAGCACTGCTCCACTTTGAGGATTCCCTCCCTTTCAGTGGAAATCTGGGACTTGAACCTGGGTCTACACATAAGTAACTTATGCACTCTACCAAGTGGGTCACTGTAATCCCCTGGAGGTGAAATCTAAAAATAAATGAATAAATAAAAGTCAAACATACAGAAACAGTAGAATGATGATTCAGGAATGAGAAAAGTGAGGTAACGCTGATAAGAATCACATTTATACAGAACTAATATCCAGTTATAAGATAAAAATGAATTCTGGGTTATGAACACAGATGTGTTGTCTATTGTTTATAATTATATATTATATGTTTGAAATTTCGTAAAAGCATAGAATTTAGATGCGAGTAGCAGAAGTCAAAGGTTTTGCAGGTATTATCTAACTCAATGATGATAATCCCTTGACAATATACATACATTTTTCAAATTATTATGTTTGTAAAGTTAACATATATTGCCATTTTGTGAATTACACCTTAGTAAAATGGAAAAAAAAAAGTCATCCAAACTCAATTTTAAAAGTGGATTACTGTTCTGTTGTTATTTACATCTCTAGGGAAAATGCATGTGGAAAATTAAATTCTAATTTACACAAAGTGTGAACACATGCCGTTTTTGTGTTCCTGTCTCTATGTTTTGATAGTGAAGTTTGACAGACATAAATTTACCATGTATCCAATTCTCTTATGCATGTGGTTTCTGTTTTTGTTTTATTCTGCATAAACAATATAGGCCCTACATCTGTCACTGTAATGACTATGAAATTAGTTTAATCACATAATCAGTGCAGATAACACTTCCTCACTACCTAAAACACAGCCCAGGGCCCAAGAGGAAAGTGAAATTTGAAACAGGCTCAATGTTTGATACCTTTCAGAAGATGACTCAAAATGTGAATGGGTGAATAGTTTGTTCAAAGGTTTTTTTTTTTTCTTCCAAAAGTGTAACATAATCACCGATGAATGTAGGGCTGTCTTTTTGCCCGCAAGTCCCACACATGCTGTGCCCAGGGGAGTAAGATGAAAAAAATGAAGGTGAGATGTGTTGGCTCCCTAACTTCGAAATATCTCAGATCAAGAAAATGCCATGTACCTTCTTTCACTGTGGGATCAAAGGAAACCTACAGGCAGCTGTGTTTTCTGTGCACATGTATTGTTTTTTAAGTCAGTTGATAGCTTGAACTTTAGGTCTTGAAGACCAGATGTTGGTGATAATGGAAGCTTCCATGTGTATATAAAAATGAAGAATGAAGAGAAAGAAGTCGCTTTACCCACTGGGAACACATTTCCTTTTGAACCATGATTGGTAACAGTAGAATATCACACAGCTCATTTGAAGACACATTAAAATCCAAGGTCTAGTATCTTCAAGCCTCATAGATTGGTGTTGTTGTCACAGATAACAACAGAGAACGTCAGCCATCGTTGACCCAGATGAGCAAAACTTTTAGTGAACTTGACTGAAATTCTGCGTAAAAGACGCCATACGTAAGGCTTTATCTTGTGCGTGTGCATGTGTACGCATTTGACTTTTCTTAACTAAAAAGAATGGGAGTCATCTGTTATGATAGATTGTTCCACATTTTGTGAGTGGTATGAAAGAGGCTGATAATAGGAAAATTAAAAATAAAAAAGGACAATAGAAAATTAATGGAGTTGTAAAAGGGAGACAAGACAGGTGGAAAATTTAAAAAAATGGAAACAGAATTTGGAAGAAGTGTGCTGAACCCCTGAATCACGGGTGAGAAAACAAACAGCTTTGACGACTAATTATGGACAGTGAAGGGAAACAAAGAAGCATCTGCTTTATTCCCCTTCTTTTGTCTCTCTCTTTTTTTTCCTCTCTCTCTCTTCTTCTTCTTCTTCTTCTTCTTCTTCTTCTTCTTCTCTCTCTTCTTGTCTCTCTCTTTCTTTCTTTTTTAATCAGTGTTTCTTCACTGTCTTTCAAGGAATTCGGTGAATTCAGAGGTGGAGGATGGCTGTAGTAAGTTTTCCTGCAAAACACCGAGTTAGATCAGAATCAAATCTTAGATCTTTGTTTATCTTATTTTATTTTCTTATGCTTTGTTTTCATGTAAAGTTCCTGCAAAAATAAACCCTCTGGAAATTTCAAATAATGCTATTTATAGGTAATTTTCATTGTTCCTTTGTCCCAATCAAATTATTTTTATAGGCAAGCTGAATGCAACACACACACACACACACACACACACTCTCTCTCTCTCTCTCTCACACACACACACACGCTTATTTTCAGTAATATGCACCAGGAAGATATATACAGTTCCAATACAATAATTCTTCAAATAAAAAACTAAGCATTCCATAGAGTGGAAATGTTGTGCAGGGAGAAGAGAAATTGTATCCACGCCAACAATTGTACTGAAGACTATTAACCCTTCCAAAAATGATACAAAAAATTATGACTCCAAATTAAATCAAATGTTAAACCTTCATTAATGTGAATTCTTTCCCCTTCCTGTTAGATCATGGTTATAGTGAATATATACATATCGTATAGCATGTACAAAAGCAACAATGTTAATTTTACATTATTATGTAAGCCTTTGACTTACATTGTTATGTAAGCCTCTGACTTTTTAACAGTCTATATAAGACTTGTTTTTTCTGTAATTCGCAGTAACATATTTTATTTGAAAATCAGGAAAAAAAAAAAAAGATACTCTTTTCTTGATTCCGTGCCCAACTGTGTATGTTTTTGATAAGAAGCTTTAAGGCTGGCAGGGCATGTCTTCATCTGCCTGTTATCACATAGTAAATCACTTTGTCTCTTTAATTTTCCAAGTTGTAATCTTTTTATGATGGGGGCAAATAACAGATTCGGAAAAAGGGAGTCATGGGCTATATATTCAGTGGACTATTTCTCTGTAATTAACTGATGATATTCTATTTGAGATCAAACCCATTGAGCAAAAGTGAAATAAATAAGAAGTGAAATAAGTAAGAAGTGAAAGACAACTGCATGATGGTTTTATTGATACTTACTATGTATATAGAGGGGAGGAGGGAGAGAGAGAGCAAATGAACCAAACTGTTGTAGGTTTAGTGCAAAATAGACAGTCACAAAACTTTGGTGATATGTGGGGTAACCCACACTCGTGTATGTAAGTGGATAACTATACCTCTGAAAACTTGTAATTTTTTAAATTATTATTAAACCACTTCTTCTTCTTCTTCTTCTTCTTCTTCTTCTTCTTCTTCTTCTTCTTCTTCTTCTTCTTCTTCTTCTTCTTCTTCTTCTTCTTCTTCTTCTTCTACTTCTTCTAGTGTTTGCCCTTCTTGCGTAGCCAGTCAACAGCATCAGGTTGAAAGCTATCAGGAGCCGCTTGTTGCTGGCTTTGAAAGTGACTGGGATCCATGTGGATTCAGTCGGCTAGGAAGGATCGTCAGTTTCCCCAATGAATGGGTACTCACGGGATGCACCATGAGAAGGTCGATCCAATGCATCCCATTAAACCACTGATACATAATAATAAATGATCAAAAATCAAATATTCCGAAAACCATATTTCACTGTAGGTCTGACCACCTAGTATTCATAATATATTATGCATTGCTTCACTTAGGAGCTAGATAAAAATTATTAGCTTTTAAAGAATTTAAGGAAGCCTACTTGGTCTGAAAGTCTTATAGCATCATTAACTTTCTCTCTTAAACCAACTACTATAACTCACTGAGTTCCAGGTCTTAACTCAGTGAAGTTATTTCTTAACTCACTGGAAGATCACCTTAAAAGTCAAGCAAGGTTGTTTCAAAGTGTAATTTTGTAAAATATGTTTATATGACTTGGAAATCATTACAACCACTGTAATATCACATAAGGCACTTCACAGCTAGAAAATGAGGAAATATACGGCTAGCTGCCAATTATGTTCTGCCTCGTTCTACAAACACACAGATAGAGAGAGGTGTGTCCCTTTGAACGTATGTTCAAAACGTATTTGCCTTACCTCTTCAGGTACTGCTAAGAGAATAATTTCATTCACTTCTGTAGTTCTGACTTGTTGCTTATTTCTTTAACTATATAATTTTAAATAAACGCAAAATTGTAAATGCAAAAATCGGTATCTTGTTTGATGTGAAATTTTGAAATAGCTGGCAACAGATCTTATATGGGCAATGACTCAGTGTGGGGAGTGAAGGAAGCCTTTTTAAAGGAGACTGCCTTGTCAGCCAGCCTACTCATATCTGCAAACCTCTCTATGATTTTCCCCCTGTATCTGTGTGTGACTGGAACAGGCAACACCAGGCTTTCAAGCTCAGTATTTCTAGCCTTGGTGATCCTGGCTGTAATTATCAGCAGCATTAAAACCACTTTAGAAATATCTCTACGTGATTAACGATACAAGTCATTATTATCTCTTGAACTTGGTACCATCCATCAATTAAGGGTAAGACTTTGTTCTCTGGGGAATTTAGTCAGCTGTACATAATAACTTTTGTGAAACTCCACCAGTGTTTTGAGGGCAGGAGGTAAAAAAAATAAAATCACTTCACAAGAAGGCAGGTGATGAGAATTGGGGAAAAATAAATAAATAAAAAGCTTGCTGACTGTCAAATCTGAGGAAATCACTTACCACCAACCTATTTCCCCAGCAGTTAAATAGAAACAATAAAAGAGATGTCATAAGCTTCTAGAGGGGTCTTCAGTCCAAAATATAAAACAAGAAAGGAGGAATGCACACAGCTGTGGGGAGGAAGTTGGAAGAATACTGAGAATCTTGAACACACACCTCAGATTTTGGTACGTCTAGTCATGCTATTTTGGATCTCATTGACGAATCAACACTAAGATCTTTACCAGTATTTAGTCTCGTTAGACCAGAACTAAGCAGAACACTCGTGCTTATCTGATTGCACCTAGACTCAGATGCACAGGAACCAAATTGCCAGACAAGATCAAAGAAATTGTCTTCCTTTTTTTTTAAGGCAGAATGCCATATACCTGGTTAGACAGACATTCATTCTCCCGCCTGTCCCACTGCTTATTTTTCCTATTTTTTTATCTTTACTGTTTACTGTCTCAGTGTTGTAGAAATATGCTAACATGTTAAGCTGAGAATACGTGAGCTCATTTTTACGTCTGTCTTGGGAGAGATGAACACTTAATATGAACGTTAAACACATTTATTTTTTTCTCTTCCTTTTTTGTCACCAGGTTTGTTGCTGAATTCATTTTCTCTCTCTCTCTGTCTCTCTCTCTCTTTATTTGTTAAAAGAGAGAGGGAAATTGAGAGGGAACGGAGAGGGAGAGAGAGGGAGAGACATCAGAATTGTGCTTTACTCTTCTGTGATGCTGCCTTCTGCAGATATGAACAGAAGGCTTGAACCCTATTATTCACTCAGAGCTACATGTATGCTCTGTTGAGGGTGTTAACACCTAGTCCCTAGAACATATTTTTAAAGAAAGTATTCACTCCATTTGTATAAGTTTATAAAATAACACAACTGAACTATAATATTACCTTGTGTTCTAGAACTTGAGTACCTTTACATTATGGCACCAGAATCTCTTTTTCTTGCTATATATCATACTTCCTTTCAGCCACCAAGTTGCAAATGCTACCATGATGCCATCCTGACTTCCCTGGACAGATGATCTCACCAATGTGTCCTGGAACCCCACCACTCCAGAGCCCTGCCCCACTAGGGAAAGATAGAAATGGGCAGGAGGTATGGATGGACAGACCAATGGAGAAGCAATTATAGAAGCCGGAATTCCCATTTTCTGTACCTCATAACGATTTTTGTTCCATACTCCCAGAGGGATAAAGAATAGGGAAGCTTCATGGCTGGGTGGTGGCATCTTGGTTGAACACACATATTAAAGTGCTCAAGGCCCTGAGTTCAAGTGTCCACCTGTGGTAGGGAAGCTTTGCAATACTGCAGGTGACTCTCTTTCTCTCTCCCTTGCTATCTTCCCCTTCCACCTTGGTTTCTCTGTGTCCAGTAAAGATGAATGAATGAATGAATGAATAAATACATAAAATATTTTTTAAAATAAAGAAGATTAAATGGGGTATGGGATTCAGGTGGTGGGAACTGTATGGAATTATACCACTGTTATCTTATAATCTTGTTAATCATGATTAAATCCCAATAACTTAAAAAATGTTCTTTGAATCCTTATAATATTTATAGTGTTTAAACAGAAGTCAAAAAGTCAATCCTGGTTAAGCAAATATGTCCATTCTGGAGCTAATGTTTTCATCAATTCTTTTTAAATGGCTTCCAAATGTGGGCTGTTTATTCTTTTGAAAAATGAGATCTTTATCTCCTCTTGTCCTTGGATTTAGACTATGCATTGACTAGAGATGTACAATGACTAAAATAGTGAACAAATGAAGATCAGAAAGAAGATTTGGTTCTAGCAAAGGGATGTTATATAACTCATAAAGTCTTACACATGAATATGAATGAGAGAAAGAAGTAGGTAGCCTTCTTTTTTGGAATGTGCTATCCTAAAACCTACTCACCATGTTGTGCAAAAGCCCAATAGGCAAATAGAGAGAGTTATGTAAAGAATATCAAAGGAGGGTGTACAAACTTCCAGTCACTAGCTAACACTATCTGCTGATGTGCTGAAGGCAGTCATGTTGGATCTCACAGAGTTTCTCAGATGAAACTTGGGAAACTGAAAATCTAGGAATATGTTTATTGTCAACAGTCTTGACTTAGAGAATCAAGAATGAATAACTAATTGTTCTAGGTCACTAAATTAAGGCAAGAGTAGCTTGTTTCATAGCAAGAGAAAGCTAAAGTAGTCTTCAAAATGTTTTATTGGAATTGGAGTGTTAGCTGATGTCAGTGGCTTCTTCTCTTTTTATTCTATTTAAATTTCTTTTTAATTTTTTTTTTTTGCCTCCAGGATTATTGGTTCCTGTACCAGGAATCCACTGCTCCTGGAGGCCATTTTCCCCCCTTTGTTGCCCTTGTTGTTTTATCATTGTTGTGGTTATTATTACTGTTGTTATTGATTCACTGTTGTTGGATAGGGCAGAGAGAAATAGAGAGAGGAATGGAAGACAGAGAGGGGGAGAAAAAGATAGACACCCCAAAGAAGATCTGCCTCACCTCACCCCTGTAAAGTGACTCCCCTGCAGGTGGGGTGCCAGGGGGGGGGGTCTAACCAGGATCCTTACACCAGTCCTTACGCTTCATGCCATGTCCGCTTAACCCACTGTACTACTGCCCAACCACCTCTTTTTAAATTTTATTTATTTGGTAGAAGAGAGAAATTGAAAAGGGAGAAATTGAAAAAGAGAGAGGAGAAGAAGAAGAGAAGGAGAGGGAGAGGGAGAAGAGATGGAGAGAAAGAGGGAGTGAGAGAGACACGTAGCACTGCCTCACTATTAGTGAAGCTTTCTTCCCCTCTGGGTGGGGACCTGGGCCTTGAACCTGGGTCCTTGTGCATTGTAATGTTTGCACTCCATCAGGTGCACCACCTCTCACTTCCCTTATTCTTTTTCTGATAAATGTTGATGGTGATTAATTCTTATGCTTCCTCTGGATGGATAGCTGAAAAGCCATATGATACCCACGTGTTTCATAGGTCAGAATCAGACAAAGCATTTCTGAGGAATTATTGAATTATGAAGGGCATTAGTTTTTTATTGACTCAGTCTCTGAAAAGCCATTCTTGGGTGGGGGTATAGCATAATGGTTATGCAAAGAGACTTTCATGCTTGAGACTCCCAAGTCCCAGATTCAGCCCCCCACACCACCATAAGCCAGAGTTGAGCAGTGCTCTGGTGAAAGAAAGAAAGAAAGAAAGAAAGAAAGAAAGAAAGAAAGAAAGAAAGAAAGAAAGAAAAGGGAAGGGAAGGGAAGGGAAGGGAAGGGAAGGGAAGGGAAGGGAAGGAAAGGAAAGGGAAAAGAAAAGCAGTTCTTTTGTTCTGGTGTGATTCAGTTTGCTGGAGGAGAGGGTGTGTGGCAGTGCAGTGTGTGAGGAAAGGAGGTTGGGGTGGGGCGGGGGGTGCAGTCAGCATTCTCTTTTTTTCCCAAAGAGCTGCTTTGTCTGAGCATTCCTCCTGGGATCCATCTGCATTAACAACTGAGACAATCAAACTTAGAAGTGAGCAGTTCTGTTTCCTTATGTATCCTTTCTGCAGCAATTAAGGAAACAAAGAACCTTAGTATCTCCTGACTGAAATGTGTTAAGTCCACTAAAAAGACTTCAAAGGTGTCCAAGAGGTCTATAAAATCATACATTCCTAACTTGCAGCCAGTAAATGAATCACATAATTATCTTTTTGTTTTATATAAAAACATTTCAACTGAAAATAAAACAGAGTTCCAGGCAGAAATTCAGGAAGTTGGGGCTGGGTGGTGGCGCACCTGGCTGAGCACACATGTTACGATGCCCAGGGATGCAGGTTCGAGACTCCAGTCCCCACCTGCAGGGGAGAAAGCTTCACAAGTAGTGAAGCAGGGCTGCAGGTGTCTCTCTGTCTCTCACCCTCTCTATCCCTCCCTTCCCTCTCAATTTCTGATTGTCTCTATCCAAAAAAAAAGATAATAAAAAAAAAATTTAAAAAGAAAACTTAAAAAAAAAGAAATTCAGGATGTAATTTTTTTCAAAACATAGTATTATAATGTAATATACGTTACTGCGTCTGTCACCAACTCAAAGCATAACTTAGTAGTGAACACAAACGCATTCACATAAGCAGACGAAGACACAAGCACTAACAAACTGATCTAAAAGCCGAGTTTTCATTTAATAGATGTAGTTGATGTAATGTTTCCACCTTGTAGTGGAAACTGTGGCTTTGAAATTGCTTTGTTTTCAGCAGTTCGAAACTGTTGTACTTTGTAGAACTCTCAGACAGACAATACTTCTCACAGATTTCAGTTTTTAATTATGAGTTGAAAATAATGGAATATTGAATCGTTTTATAAGCCAGCAGACAGAAATGTAGACACTCTTGACAAAATAAGTTGGTGGCAAATGTGAGTAGTTTATAACAATTCAGATTCTTTTATGCTATCTATCCCCAACCTCTATCATTTTTTACTTGAAGTTGTATAATTACTAAGTTGAAGACTATTAAAAAAAACTTATTGTGTCTTCTACCCATCAAATAAAAAGACCCTTTGCCCTCTCCACCATGAGGACTGAAATTCTCTGACTTTCATCATCAACAAAAGTGGAGTTGAAATCAGGGGTATAATTAGCCTTGAGCAACACTTTAATTATAAAGTAAAATAGGACAGCCAACAAGAGAAAGAAAAACTTAGCCTCCTTTGTACTTCCTTATATTTTAAATTTGTTGATAGTTAATTAAATAAAAATCTCTTTTAAATCCACACAACATTTACTTGTTCGGCTTAGGAATGTTTTACCTTAAGAATTTATAACAGCATACAAGGTTTCTGAACATATATTATGCACCAATTGCTTTGCATGCTTTTTCCCCCCTTATTAATTCCTAATTGAGAAACTCTATTCAAATTATATGTATTGGTGTGGAGACAACATAATGATTATGCAAAATACTTGGATGCCTGAGGCATCCTAGTTCATCCTATAGGGGTAACCTGAGTTCAGTCCTCAGCACCACCATAAACCAGAGCTGAGCAGTGCTCTAGTCTTTCTCTTAAAATAAATAAATAAATCATATTTATATTTTCTTATAGTAGGAAGTAGCAAGTTCCATTAGCTGAGCTAAGTCTGTACATGACAGAGATGACAAAGTTGGAATCGAAACTTGGCATTCACAGACCCTAGAGTTTATTGATCTAGACTTATGTATAAGTAAATACAAGTAAAGACTGCAAATTTTTACCATTCCTTTGCAGGGTCCTTTATAAGCCACCCAACTTCTCCAGGTTCCAACAGGAAATAAAAACAACATTTTTTTGAGCCTCAGGGCTTTAAAAAAACTCTTGTTGATTGTAAAGGGTAATCCTGAAATTACTGAAACACAATAATAAGTAACTCGAGAACATTAGACTTCGAAAATACAAGTTCAGTAAATGGTGTTGCGTCAGACTGACCACATATGAGCAGTGAGGTATTTTCTGTGTATTTCATTATTTTAATGCAAAGCGTACGGTGGATGGCAGGGATGATGTGTGTTGCTGGGCTTCCCACAGAAGCTATCTGCAAGGTCCCATCATAATCTTTTTTTTTTTGTAAAGGTTTATTTATTTATTAATGAGAACCAGACATCACTCTGGCACATGTGCTGCTGGGGATCGAACTCTGGACCTCATGCTTTAGATTCCAAGGCTTTATCACTGCGGCACCTCCCGGACCACCCATCATGCTCTTTTAAACATCATTCCAATAAGTGACCATGAATCTCTGTGGAGGCAATGGCCTTCTTGTCCCTTGGGAAAAAAAATAATAAAAGCTTCTGTATTTGACATAACCATTATTTTAGCCTTGGATATATTCAGGATAATGGAATTAATCTGGGGATAATTCAATTGGGCATGTCAGTAATTCTGGTATCTTTATGCATGTGAAAGGAAGAAAATACATCAGTTTTATAAAATGTGACTAGCCTGGGGATATCATCTCTCTCTCTCTCTCTCTCTCTCTCTCTCTCTCTCTGTGTGTGTGTGTGTGTGTATGTGTGGGTCTCACGTGGAATGCTTGTCCTTATTTGCCTCTTTAATTGCTTCTCATCAGCAACATGAGTTCTTGTTCATTGTCATTGGAAGTAGAGCACCCAGCTGGCAATTTCTAGCATTCACTGTCTATAAACAAAACTGTGCTGCACTTGATGAGGGGCAAAAGGTGGGGGGGAAACAGCTTGTGTGGAAACCAGCAACTGAAAAGAAAGGACATTTGTTTTGATGAGAAAATATATCCCAGTCCTTAATAAGCAGGTGAGGTCAAAAAAGAAAGAAAGAGAGAAAGAAAGAAAGAAAGAAAGAAAGAGAGAAAGAAAGAAAGAAAGAAAGAAAGAAAGAAAGAAAGAAAGAAAGAAAGAAAGAAAGTAAAGAGTCCTAGAATAATCAGTTCCAAATGTACCCTTGTGCAACTGAGGAAATAGATCATAGATCGAATGGTAGCACATATCATTCATGTCTGAGGTTTTTGTTAGCGAGCATAAATCAAACCACCATCCACTGCAAGGAAGCAAAGATGTTTATTGACGAATTGCAATCTGGGCCGAGATGGTGACTGCTGTTAGTCTACCAAGCTTGACCCTGAACAAGGCTCAAACCACACAATTTATAGGAATTCAGACTACACTCGGGGAGGGGGAGCACATCACCTTGTCAACCTACATCCAATAACAGGCTATAGCAAACACAAAATCCAATCATTTCAAACTTAGCAAAAGCATGATCCATTCAAAGCAAAGCGCAGGCTAGTTTCAAATATAGTAAGATCACACAACCAATAGAATTCAACCAGGCAGGGTCGCCACATCCTCCTGCCATCGGCTATGACCACCCATCCGGTAGACAGCACACCACAAAGTCTGTGCAAAGGTCCTGATAAGGCTTGTCCCCAGGCAGGGTCCTTCGAACAATGGGTGGCCTTCACTGATTAGGTCCTGTTTATTCAAGGGGAAGGGGCAAGGAATTTTCCACCTCATACTACAAGCAACTCATACTAAAAGCACTTAACAAACAACTGCATAAAAAGGGAATTTCAAGGCTACCGCCTTTTACAGTTTTCCTGTTTCCTGGCACCTCAGGTTGTGGTGCTCTGGCGTGTCCCTCTCTTTATCATGTGAAAGCCTCTCTCTCATATATATATATATATATATATGACTTTTTAAAACATTTTATTTATATATTGGCTAAAGACAAAGAGAAATAGAGTTGGAAGGGCGAAAAAGAGAGAAATACCTGCAGCATTGTTTTGCTTTCTTATGAAGCTTGTCTTCCATAGGTGGAACCAAGTCCTTGAACCTGGATTCATTATTATTATTATTATTATTATTATTATTATTATTATTATTATTATCATTTCATTATTGGGGGGATTAATAGTTTACAGTCAACAGTAAAATACAATAGTCTTTATATGTATAACATTTCCACATCACAATACAGTCCCCACTAGGCCCTCCTCTGCCATCATGTTCCAGGAATTGAACCCCCACCTCCACCCCAGTCTTTTACTTTGGTGCACTACACCAATGAACCTGGATTCCTATGCCTGGTATTTGTGGGGTTGGAGAGGGGCCCCGAGTATTGAGAGCAGCTGTTGACCTGAAGCCAATTGTTCCTTGTTCCATGTGGATATTTCCACCTGTGCCCACCCTGTGATAACTATAAAAAGGTGGGAGGAGATGTGATCGGGGTCACAGACTCTCCCTTTGCTTGGAAGGGTGTCGGCGGCATAAGCTTAAGCTTCCCAATAAAGGCTCTTGGTATTGCATGCGATTCTGGTCTTCTTTGCGTGAGATAGGGACTCGAATCTCTGTGCACAACAGTATTATGTGTGTTCAACTGGCCCCAGAACAAATATACAGGTTCTAAAATACCTACCTCAAAATAACTCTAATTTCAAGGAGACATATTTAGGTGTGGCTATATTCTGCATCTCTCTATGACAGGATTAATTTTGTTATTAAGGGACATGTCCATGAATCTGGAAGGAAGGCTATATAGCACTTGGTTTAGCTCAGCACGTGTAACACAGTCTTGTAAGCTGTCACACCGCTTACCTGGAGGCTGTGGTGTTCAAAGCATGATGGTAAAGTAGGAAGAACATTTCCCACGGAGTTGGTCAGCCTGACCATCCTATCTGCAGACAGAGATTATGTTACTCAGAGGCATGTTTCAAATGACCTGTTTCTTTTCTTGAGTTTGAAAAACTGTGAACCGGATACTTTTCTGCAGAACTCACTTTCCTCCTCCAACTTAGGAAGTTTCACCAATCAGAGGTAAACAGAAGGAAAAGTCGTTCTGTGGAAGATTTTTTTTCCCCTCAAAAATTCTTTATCATAGAAAAAAAGGTCCTTGAACACCAGTTTCTCGCTAAAGAAATGAAGCTCTGAAGCTTACAAATTCAAATGCACTGCAGCAGACTGGAGACATTTTAACATCTATTAGGTTGTCAAGCCTGTCCTTCTGTAACCTAGTTTAAATTCCTTCCACAAGGTGATTAAAAGTAACATTTAATAACAGGTCAGTTGACAAGTAATTATTTAGCACCCACAGGGCTCAGAGACCCATACCAAATACAAGAATTAAAACTTTCCAAGTTCCATAATGGGTAGGGAGACAATAATGTCTTTTTTTTTTCTTCTCCCTGTGAATAAGAATATTCAAACCTATTTTCTCCCAAATTTGGAGAAGATAGGCTGTCAAAAGATTATGCAGAACATTAATAATAACTTTCATTTGCATGACACTCTCTCCTTTGTCAAATTTCTCTTCTGTTATGGGATCAAAACACTTTAAGGTTAGTGAATGTGCTGTAGGCCCCTATTTCAAATGAAGAAACTGAGGCACACAATGGTAAGATTACTTATAAAGACACAAAGTTGGGAGACACTCTGTGTTCATGTTCAGATTCATTCTCTGATGATGAACATGACAGTGCAAAGGACTGGAGTCTCCTGATATTCTTCTTGCTGGGCTGGGTGGTCACATTCCTGGTTGAGCACATAAGTTACAGTGTGCGAGGACCCAGGTTCAAGTCCATGGACCCGACCTTCAAAAGTTTTGCAAGTGGTGAAGCAGTGCTGCAGGTGTCTCTCTGTCTCCCCCTTCCCTTTTGATTTCTGGCTGTCTCTATCCAATAAACAAAGCTAATGTATCTTTTTTTAAAGGGAAGAAACTCTTCTTGGATATACTCTTTGAGTATATTCCCCATAACAATGAAACTTGGTTGAAACCAAATGCCAGCCTCTATATGGGGGATTTTATTATAACTGTGACCAGGGAAATATAGGCTCAAGAAACATTTGAATTATGTGTTCCAGTTGCCAGTATGTTCATTTTAGACAAATGAAGTCCTAAGTCAGTGCAGTTCTGATAGGAGGAAAGCTTCTCAAGAAATGGATGGTGAAGTCCTGATCTAGAGGTGGGGTCATTGATTTGATTTCTTCTCGAAGGTGAATGTGTCTGAGCATGTTAGAGCATGTGGAACTACCTGGACATGTCTGCACAGCCTCTTAACTCTGTCCCAGTTACTCTCAAATGGCTCCAAAATGCTTCTTATTTCTTGTCAGTCTAAGTTTCTAATTATTTGACACTGAGTGCCATGCCCCTGCTCAGGCTTGGCAGTGTTATTCCATCAATAAGTCCAAGGTCCTCTACCCTCAAGGGGAGGCAAGAGGAGATATGTTATATGCATGTGTAACATGATGTACGCACACAACAGACTCTAATCAGCACTTTACTCCACCAGAGCTTCCATTCCGTCTGACCTTTCTTCCTTGTTGCAGCCAGAAACATCTTTTAAAATGCAATTGCCTGGGCACTGGGCGGTAGCACAGCAGACTAAGCTCACATGGCACAAAGTGCAAGGACCTGAGTAAGAATCCCGCTTCAGGCCCCCAGCTCCCCACCTGCAGGAGGGTCACTTCGCAAGCAGTGAAGCAGGTGTGAATGTGTCTATCACTCTCTCTTCTCTGTGTTCCCTTCCTCTCTCGATTTCTCTGTCCTAGCCAACAACGACAAAAGCTATGACAATGAAAACAACTACAAGTGCAGCAACAAGGGCAACAGAATGGGAAAAAAATGGCTTCCAGGAGCAGTGGATTCATAGTGCAGGCACCCAGTCCCAGCGATAACCCTGGAGGCAAAAAAAAAAGCAAATTCCTCTGCCTACTTGCTTATATTTTTTTCTCTTCCCTTCCTCTCTCAATTTCTCTCTGTTCTATCCAATAAAAAAAAATAAAAAATAAAAAAATAAAATAAAAAAGCTGCCAGGAGCAGTGTATTCAGATTCAGAGTTCAACACTGAGCCCCAACAATAACCCTGGCGGAAAAAAGACTTCCAAATAAAGACAATACCTAAAAATACCTTCAGAGCTATCCCTGGCCTTCATGTTAATTTCTCTTGTCCCATCTTCCATCCTTCTCTGGAACAAATGCCCTACTTACAATTCTTAAACTAATTCATTCTCATTCAACAGTCAGCTTGCTTAAGCTCACAGGAGATCAAACTCCTTGTTTTAAGTCCCACAATTTTGCATTTAAAAAAAATTATAGCAGTGGTCCAGGAGGTGGTGCAGTGATAATAAAGCTTTGGACTCTTAAGCATGAGGTCCCCAGTTCGATCCCCGGCAGCACATGTGCCAGAGTGATGTCTGGTTCTTTCTCTCTCCTCCTATGTTTCTCATAAATAAATAAAATCTTTAAAAAATTACAGAATACTGTAAGTAGAGTCATAAATTTGTGTGAGTAAGTTCAGTAAGGCCACCAGAATGTCAGCAGAGTAATCTTTACTCTAGTGATCAAGTTTGCAACATGTGAAGGGTACAATAAAAATGTTTTAAGTATTTTCACAGTTGGCTGCCATGATCTTCATTCCAGATAAATTGCAACTTACATGAGAGCACATAGATCTTGCTTTGTTTTTTTTTTATTTTTTTCAAAACTCCAGATAAATCTTGTGGTGTTCAACATATTGAAATTGCTCAATACACAGTTCCTGAATGGGGGCTTGAGTGCTCATATACCATGTGTCAGTGCACAAGGATCTAGGTTCCAGCCCCTGTTCCACACCTGCAGGGGGAAAGGTTTGCAAATGGTAAAGTACAGCTGCAATGTCTCTCTCTCTCTCTCTCTCTCTCTCTCTCTCTCTCTCTATCTCACTCTCTCCCTCTTTATAAAATAAAGAATAAAACTGTTTTTTAAAAGTATTTTATTTATTTTTGAGAGAGATGTAGAGAAAGACACAGAGAAACACCAAAGCACTGTTCAGCTCTGGGCTTATGGTGGTGTGGGGGATTGAACCTGGGACTTCGGAGCCTCGGGCATGACAGTCTCTTTGCATAAGCACTATGCTATCTACCCCCGCCCTGTTTGTGATTTTTTTAATGATCTTTTTTTAGTAGTTTCTCTGTCAAGACTTTCTTTACTCTGTGATGAAATACACTACAGACAGGCAAAGCAAATGCATAGGACACACTAAGTTAAGGTCAATACATTAGTTCATAGTTTACTAGGAGTCATTAAAATACATTTATTCTGAATTATTCATGACAGAATGCCTAAGGTTTTTTTCTCAGTTTTTTTTTAAATGGATTCTAGCCAGCACGATCAAAACTGCTTTTGACCCCATGCATCAGAGCACAAAGCAAATTATTCTGTACCCCTCTGGGTTCTCCAGGTGCTGTGTAAGTAATCTACCAAATATCTGACTTATTGATAACAGACTATTGAAGTGAAACACTAAAAAGATGTGTCCCCTTTTTATACATTGGAGAGACCCAGTAAAACTGCTTGACATACTCCTGTGGGTAGTTCTAGATTCCACCTTAAACACATCCAGTGAGAGTGGAAGACATTGAGACAGTCAGTCAAAAGATGATCAGAGAAGGCACAGCTAAACAAAGCTTTCAGATTTAAGATCTTCCCCTCTTCAAAAGAAGAATTAGATAGAAGTTGAAAAACAAGATTAGAAAAGAAAACACAAGTAGAACCTGAAATGGAATTGGCTTATTGCACCAAAGTAAAAGACTCTGGGGTGGGTGGGTGGGGAGAATACAGGTCCATGAAAGATGATGAATGACATAGTGGGGGTTGTATTGTTAAATGGGAATCTGAGGAATGTTATGCATGTACAAACTATTGTATTTACTGTTGAATGTAAAACATTAATTCCCCAATAAATAAATAAATTATAAAAAAAGAAGAATTAGATAGAAAGAAGAACAAATTATTTAATAATTAGGAGCCTAACGATAAGAATATAGGAGATGGGTGAGATTAGGGTTCTCCATTCTGGGAAAACTTTTTTATCGTTCAAACACCAAATTGCAGATGCTACTATGATGCCAGCCTGACTTCCCTGGGCAGACAACCTCATCACTGTACCCTGGAACCCCACCTCTCCAGAGCCCTGCCCCACTAGGGAAAGATAGAGACAGGTTGGGGCTATGGATCAACCTGCCAATGCTCAGGTCCTGCAAAGAAGCAGTTATAGAAACCAGACATTCCATGTTCTGCACCCCATAATGATCCTGGGTCCATATTCCCAAAGGGATAAAGAGTAGGAAAGCTTCCAATGGAGAGGAAGTGATGCAGAACTCTGGTGGCTGGAATTGTATGGAATTGTGTACCTCTTATCCAATGGACTTGTCATTCATAATTAAATCAATTAAAAAAATAGGAAGAGAAATTAAGGAGATGGAAGTTATCCTTGAATGGTTTGTAAGTATTTTTCACAAAAAGGTGACTCCACCAATTATATAAGAACCCCTCTCATAAAATTAACACTTTTGCCGAAAATACACAATAACTTGACAGACTTTTAGAACCCTCCATGTCACCACGATTTTTTTTCTTGAGAACCATTCCTTTATTTTTCCAGCTATTATGTATGTGTTCAAAATATTTTCACTAAGTGTGAAATTAGAATGATCTTGAGTAGAATTTAATAAATTAACGCACCTGACACACATACCATAGACGGTTTCTTCCATGTGTTTTTGCTTTGCCTTCTGCTTTGTTTTTTTTTCCAATTCTAGATTTTTCTTTGTTAGCAGAAAGTTCATAGTAGAGCAATTTTGAGGCCTACTTACGTTCCAAAATTTCTCTCAAATTATACAAAGTCTGTTGTCTAGATCTTAACTCTTCATAAAACCACTTCTGACTGCTTCAGCAAAGAAAAAAAATGTTTTTTTTTCTTACCTGTTCTTTACTTTGTTTTCACTTGTCCTTTTTGCTAGTGAATTCACTTTAGCCATGCTTTAGTTTATTAAGTACTTAAATCACTCTAGTTGAAGATACTGACTGCTTTCAATACTGCATTCCTAAATACTTTAAATGATTTGACAGAAATTTAGATGGTGATGCATTGACTTCAAAAGCTCTTTCAAAATAGCCAGTACTGAGATGCGTTTGGAACTTGAAGTTTGCAGAAGCTCTCTCTCTTACAAGTTTGATAGTGCCTGAAATCTTACTGGGAACCAGAATGGTTTATCTTCATAGATTTTCATTGCCTTTGGCTGATGGCCTCAGACAGACCAACCAAACAAAGAGCAAAAGAGTTAATTTGGGGTTAAGAAGTTTAAAAGTAGCTTGATATGGGGATTGTAAAGACAGATTATTTTTTTTCTATAATTATCTCCTACCTTTATCCAATTACATACAGAGAGAGAGGGGAGAGAGAGAGAGAGAGAGACAGAGACAGAGAGAGAACACCATGGCTTGATAGAGAAGAAAGCAGTTAATTTCTAACTATTGTATAATCTAAAAGTCACTGAAAATATTAGTAAGAAGATCAATTTGGACTCAATCTCCAAGTTTTGGAACCTCTCCAAGACAGAGTTAGTAAGAGAACAATAGGTAATACTCTAATGATGTTTAATTGCACCTGCTTTGGATTTTAGTCCTCCATAGGATGTCTCTAATGATTATTTTCCACTCCTACTACCTGCAGAGGCTTGTATAACACGAAGGCCTGAATGTGATGAAACTCACTTGTTCCAGTCCCTCTGACTTTATTATTACCAATGGGTTGTTTTATAAAAGCAGTGAAGTCCCAGTCCCTTGCTAGACTTGAGGGATTCTAACAAGGTGTTTCAGATGTGCACACACATACACACTGCCCATCCGACATGCACATAATTGGAAATAGTTAACAGTTATTTTTACCAAGGACCAGCTTTTGTAAAGCAGACTGAATTGCTTTACATATATGGGAGAGAGGTACACATTTTCTCTCATATATACAATGGAATTCGCATCTTTGGATGGGAGCAGACTAAGCTAGTTAACCAGAGACCCTATAATTTACAGTAGCTGTCTTTAATGAGGCCACTGAGAGATTTGGGAATGTGTTCAGAAAGCAGGGAGAGTGAAAGTGGTTCTGTAATAGAAGACAGAGGTTTTTAAATGTAGTTGGGGAAGACAGAGAATGGCGTAGTAAAGAATTAGCATAGCATCTACGTCTATAGAAACGCTCTTTACTGCTAAGCTCTTTTTACATGGAATATTAAGTGGCAATTATTGGAATACAATAGGCACATTCAGGCTCTGACAACTCTCAACCTTCCTGAGCTCAATTAATCATTTGTCCCAGGTCACATGATGTCTTAATCACATGAGGCTACTGTTAGACCAGACCACAATACCTTGAGAAACGATCTAGAGTTCCCTGAATGACTTGATTCTTTGAAGGTAATTTAAAACATCTCCATTGAGGCGTCAAGTGTTCAACATTTGTTTAAATGGATTCTCGAGTCCAGAAAAGCGTAGATGTTTGCAACATATAGGTTGTCATCTGTTTGGGAGGGGTAGGACTTCCTTCCTATTTCAAAATTGTTTAAGCAGTGGTACCTCATGGGATAATGTGAAACTATAATTATGTGTCCATCCTTTTGCACAGTGAAGTTTTGGGTGTCTTAAATAAAGAAACTAAAACAGAAGTTAGTAGTATTAGCTGATAAAATGTAAATATATAAATTTTCTTTATTTTCTTTCCCACCAATGAACACCTCTTCATGATTCTACCAATTCCAGATACACTTTTCATTTATCTGGAATTGGTAAAAAAAAAAAAAAAAAAGGTGATAAAGAGACATATAATCTCACAATTGGAAATGAAATGAGATTTGATGAATGGAAACCAAGAGTATCACTAGCAAAATAAAAAAAAAATTAAAAAAAGAGTATGACTAGCTGCTTTTCAGTAGTGATTAAGGTTAACTATATACTCTTAGTGCTAGAAACCATGACCACATAGTCCAGAGAGCGCATTTCCTTCCACACAATTCTGAAATCTTGTTCTGCTGCTAATTCTTTTCAAAGCTGCCCTTCAATGTTTATTAACATTCTGCCATATAAGACAACTTGGAACAAGGGGCCTGGGAGATAGTTCATCCAGGAAGAGCGTGTTTCTCACCATTCCTGAAACCCTGTTCCCTGAGTCCTATCCCCACATGGAAACAACAGGGATAACACTGGATGATAGAGTGGAATTGTGGTGTCTCTCCTCTATAGCTGTTTCTCTCCCTTTCCCTAAATTAAAAGAGAAGGAAAACAACAGACCCAGACCATAACTCCTTGGTCTGGTCAAGAGTTTGGTACTAAGCTTATACTTCAGCATTTCATAAAAATATTTTGGGGGAATACTTGAATACTACTATGGAAAGATTATGCTTAAAATCTGATCAGCACTCTGTTTTATACGTTACTGAACTCTAAAGGGATATTTCACCATTCCTATACTCCCAGATTGAGGATTAAAGTCCTTTTCTTACATAAGTGTCTTTAAAATCTTCAGATCCAATCCAGTTTTAGTTACATTCACCCAATCTCTTTGAACAGTTGTTTAAATCTATCGTGTTGCATAAACCGATTTAAAAAATACATATGGGACATATGTGAGGGCTTAAGAAATATATTACAAAATCATTAGGAGGCTTGCAGTAACTATAAAAATACAATAAAAATGACAAAATTCATGACCAGTGTGTGTATTTGTGTGCACCTATGTGTATCATTTGCACTGCAATTTCTCTCATAATCATATAAATAAGGGACAAGTTCCTGAGGGAAATTTTTTTTTCTTTTCTTTTTCAGATAGAAAGAACCAGATAATAAGACAGAGAGGAGGGAGAAACCCAGGTTGTTTGTCGGTCAGAGTTCATGGCGCCAGTAGGCCAGGCTAGCTTTGCAGCGGGAGACAGATGACCAGGGACACACGGCTGATCAGAGAAGCAGTATTTCTTTATTCACGAGCGACCAGTTCAAAAAACTAATCTAATCTAATCACAACCCAATTCTGTCCTCCATCTTTCTCCTCTGGTGGAAGAGTCAGGAACCCAGGAAGTATCTAGGATAGGGGGCGGGGAGAAGGGAGAAGCATGAAAAGGCAAGAACTAAACCAAAATCTCCCGGAGGCAGGGGGAGTGAGACCAAACCAATGTAACAGAAAGACCATGTAAATAGACCACAACGTCAAGCAATGGAACAGAAGCAGAACTAGAAACCTATCAACAGTTGTTAACATAGCAAAGCAACACACAATACAGGCTGAGACATCTTCACAGCTTGAGAATACACTTATCTTCCCCGGGTAGGTGTAGAAATCGAAGCTCCTTCTTTTCAGAGTTTTTTCTCTGGCATCCCCTGAAATCGCACACAAGGCAACATGGCCTCTTCTCCTTGACAATCTACAACTGTTGGTAATCCTCAGAGAGCAGTCTTCAGTCCCTGCTCCTGACTTTAGGATTTTCACTTGCTTCTTTTTGCTCCTGACTCTGCCACAGCAATCACCTAATGTAAACACAATCACTTGAAATGTCTTAACAGACCTACGAAACGTAGAGAAAATACCAAGAATAGTAAAGCGTCCATCCTCCGTATTCCCCTACCTATGATTTTTAATTCGTGACCACAAGTTTCTGAAAAATGTTCATTTGCTTCCCCAAGCCCAAATTCTTAGTGATGTCATGCAAGGAAAACCTTGAGCTAGTTTATCTTATTCAGAGATATACTACTAAATATTTTATTTATTTATTTTAAAGTATTTATTGATTTTCTTCATAAAGAAAAGTGCTAAAATAAAACCACACCAAACACCTTTGTGACGCTTAAATTTGGAGTTAATTCTTTGACATAATTAATTGGTAAGCTTTAAGATAGAGGCAGGGATAGAGGGAAAGAAACTATAACCTTGACTCTTGCTTCACTGCAGTGGAGACCAGGAATGAATCTGGGTCTTACACATGACAAAACCTCACATATTCAAGTGAGCTAATATTTCATCCAACTACTATTTGTAAAGTTTTCAATAATAAAACTTATGTATCCCAGTTGTGGTTATTATACATAGCTCTTCTTCATCTTTTGAAATATCTCTCCTTACCCCCTCTTCCAGTTTCTATTTCTTTTCTTTTTTTGCCTCCAGGGTTATTGCTGGGGCTCAGTGCCTGCACCATGAATCTACTGCTCCTGGAGGCCATTTCCCCCCCTTTTGTTGCCCTTGTTGTTGTAGCCTTGTTGTGGTTATTATTGTTATTGTTGATGTCGTTCAGAAAGAAATGGAGAGAGGCGGGGAAGACAGAGAGGGAGAGAGAAAGAGAGACACCTGCAGACCTGCTTCACCGCCTGTGAAGCGACTCCCCTGCAGGTGGGGAACCGAGGCTCAAACTGGGATCCTTACTTTGTTGGTCCTTGCGCTTTATGCCATATGCGCTTACACCCAGACCCCCCCCCCCCCAATTTCTATTTCTTCATCCACTAAAGAAACAGAGTCATTATTCTTATTTCTTAGAGACCGGAGTTGACTGATATTTTTCCCAATACATGATTTTCTATTTACACCATATCCTGAAAACTAAACCTAGATGTCCCTTAAGGTTTGTGTGTTTTGTGGAAGGTAGCAGATAGATGTCTTCTTTTGTTGCTAGTGGTGACTATCATTGTTGCCTAGGTCATTATGTCTGTAGGATTTGCAAGATGATATCCTAATTCTAATATCTTTATTAACTGGAGTGTTTACCAGAAACTAATCCTTTTGTACTTATAGTTTTTTAAATGGTGATTTAAAGAGAAAGTGAACTTGAACAGTCAGAAAGTTGTTTCTGTGGCAGAGTATACAACTTTTATACATTCATGGGTCAAACTCTTGTCTCTTTCTCAAAACAAAACAAAACAGAAATAGAAATAAAATCAGACTTGGATTAAGTCATATTCCAAGATTTCTTGGCTCCTTGACTTGGAGCAATGATATCAGGAGACTGTAGTCAGGTGCTGACTCTTGCTAGGTTTCTGTGCATTTTTAATAGTGTTAGAAAATATGAAAGCTTAAAGAACTAAACACATTATGCATTTTTATACATAACCATATGAATCACATATCTGCACAGCATTATTTTCCATATACATTTGCTGAAAAACCTACATGCATCAGTTTCAGAATAGCACCACCACTACTGGACTGGTTCCTAAAAACAGCAATCTAATTTTTTGTCCCATCGTGTCTTATTCCACGTGGGCTTCTATAACTAAACACCATGGTCTGGGTGATTTAAACAACAGACATTTGTCTCACATGGTTCTGGAGGTTGTAAAGATTCAGATCAAGGTACTGAACAGCGTGGAATCTGATGGGGAATCTCCCCTTGCTTGCAAACACTCGCATTTTCATTGTGTATTCCCACACACAAAAAAAAAAATTTGCTGACTTTTTCTCTTTTCTTATAAAGACAAGAATCCTACCACGAGGCCCTAATTCTCAAGACCTTCCCTAAATTAAAGTAACTCTCTAAGTTTCAATCGCTAAATGTTATGCTCTCTTCACAATGGGCGTTAGTCTTATCTTAGCAATTTGTGTGGGGAAACAGATGGACGGAATTCGGAAAATACCATTACTAAATCTTGAAACCTATTGAAACAGATTCTCTGTTTTATCCCCAGCTCAATGTACAGATAGGTCTACATTTTTGCTAAGACATTTTAGAAATAGTAACTTACTTATTTTTTTCTGTAACTATGTGAACTGAATCTGTGTATACAAATTGAATTCCATTCAACTGTTTATCATCAAAGAATATTATGTCATCTCTTTGTTCTTCCCTTGATATTTATTCCCTCCATATAAAGTTCTATTAATAAATGTATTGCCATTCTTTTTAGGGAACATACTTATAAACACATTCTTTGAGGCCAGGTAGTGGAACTCTTGGTTAAGTGTACATGCACTCAAGAACACAAGTTCAAGCCACCAGTTCCCAACTGCAGAGAGAAAGCTTTGCGAGTACTGAAGCTGTGCTACAGATGTCTCTCTTTCTCTCCTTTTCTCCACTTCCCCATTCCTTCTGTCTCTATCTAATACACAAAATTTAATTTAAATTTAGAAAAGACACTCTTGGACCTATTTTCAATCAAGTAAGGATATCCCAACATGCGAGACCAGATAAGTCAGATGCTCCACTCAGATTACAAACCCTACACATTCTCCCTTAATTATTTCATTCTCTCCATCATTATCACTTAGATGCAGTGATTTTTAAATATAATTCTAACTTTCAGACTCCTCTGGATTACAGACATTGTATGATATTATGTTTTATAAATGAGGGAAAGAGAGAGGGGGAGGAGCTAGGAGAGATTACTGGAAACTCAAAGCAGATAGTGTCACATCTTCCTGTCGTTATATGAAGTTACATTGTCAGGAACTACATTTGTCTTGGGTGTCCAAGTGCCTCTGTCTAAATTTAGTAAATGTTGATCCGTTAACTCATATCCTGTATCACTCCTGAAAGCTGTTCAGAATCACTCTTACAAGTCAGCCTTGTTTCTATTTCTGTTCCCTTATCCTTTATAGTAACCAGGATTTTTCTACCTGGGAACTATTGACATACTGGACTAAATACTTTTAATTTTTGTTCTGTTTATTTGATGAGTGTCAGGAGGGAAGAGGGAGAGAAGGAGAAACATCCAAGACCACTCCACCACCCCTGGAATGCTCCCTGTCCTTATATTCTTTCTTGCTTGCTTTCTTACTTTTTCTTTCTTTCTTTCTTTCTTTCTTTCTTTCTTTCTTTCTTTCTCTCTTCCTTCCTTTTTAAAACATTGTGGCAACATTTTCTTTTTATTTATTTAATTACATTTATTTATTTTTTGGACAAAGACAGCCAAAACTTGATAGGCAAGGGAGTGATACAGAGGGAGAGAGACAGAGAGACACCTGCAGCCTTGCTTCACCACTTGCAAAGCTCTCCCTTTCTCTATCTCCCTCTCCTCTCTCAATTTCTCTGTTCTATCAAATGAAAAGGAAAAAATAAATAAAGGGCCACCAGAAACAGTGGATTCATAATGCTGACACCAATCCCCAGCCACTAGAGAAAAAGAAGAAAAAAAAGACATAAATGTCTTAATCATTCTTTGAGGCTGCTCTTGTGAAACTCTCATAATACCTACCTGTGTCTATATCAGCACCTTCCTGGAGTATCCTTTGAGACTTGAACTAAGAAGTCATTTTACTGGAGATTGCAGGCTGCTGGGTGACTGTGATTCGAAGTAAAAGTGTGAGGACAAAATAAAAGTCAAGACATGTTTTTCAGGGTGGCTTTTAAAATGGGTGACCTTACACTTAGACTCTGATATAAAAGTCAGAAGTCCTTAACATAAAGCGCTAGCACTCTGGGTATTTCTAGAACTGATTGCAAAATGTTTCTGTGGTGTGGGAAAATGTCTGTTTCTCCTGAGAGCTCTGAGCTGTAATATGGCAACTCCCAGCTCACCTGGGCCTTTCTGGGGGTTTTCTGTCCTTTGACCTACACACTTCCCTTGTGAGTATCAGGAGAGACGCCCAGGATAATCTGGACCTGCTCGCCTGCCTGGGGAGAAAGTCATATTTAAAACGATAAAGCGTAAGCCACATGAAAACATGGGGAATGATAAACAAATGGGAAAAAAAAAACAAACCACTACTAGCTGCAAATGGAACAAACAGAATATTTGTAAAATGTAGAGGCGGAAGTCAAAGAAGTAGAGACCGATAATTTTTAAGAGCTATTTTCAAGGGTTAATTCTTTTTTTAATTATCATATTTATTTTGGATAGTGACAGAGAGAAACTGAGGACAAGGAAGATAAAGAGGGAGAGGCCGATAAAAAAGGGAAATATCTGTTGGATTGCTTCACCACTCTTAGGTGGGCCTTGGGGACCTGACCTGGGTTCCTTGCATATTGTAGTACATGCACTCTCCCAGATGTGCCACCAGCCAGCCCCTTTGGGTTTATTCAATTTATTTTTTTAATTTTGATTCATGGAGCTGGGTAGTGGCACATCTGGTTGAGTGTGTTTTGCACATGTTACAATGTGCAAAGACGCAGGTTCGAGTCCTCAGTCCCCACCTGCAGGGGGAAAGCTTCGCAAGTGGTGAAGCAGGGCTGTAAGTGTCTCTAAGCAAAGCTCTCTACCTGGTATCTATCTCTGCAGGTATCTATCTCTCCTTTACTCTCTACCCCCCCCCCACTTCTCTCTTGATTTCTGTCTGTCTCTATCCAATAAATAAATAAATAATGGTAATAAAAAATTTAAAAGGCCACTTCTTAAAATTTTTTTTGACTTCTTTGTTTTATTTGTTGGAACAGAGGGACTTTGAGAGATAAGGGAGATAGAGAGGAAAGGAAAGATAGATACACCTGCAGTAACTGCTTCACCACTTGTGAAGCTTTCCCCCTACAGGTGGGGACTGGGGGATTGAACTCAGATCCTTTCATGTGGTGACATGTCTATTTAGACAGGTATACCACCACATGGCCCTGTCCCCTTGAGGGTTTATTCTGAATTTAACTCTTTGATGTTTTTGGATATGACAAGCTGTCTGTCTCTTACCTTCTAAATAAAACGGGGGCGGGGGGTGAGGAGTGATTATCACCTGAATGTATTGAACGTGCTGTCAGCCGTGCTTTGATCTACACACTAAATGTGTTCTATCTTATTGGGAAACCAAAACTGTGTGACAGCAGGAAATTTATGGATATAAAGCTAGTAGGCTTTGTTATATAACTCAGCGATGCTTTTCATTGACTCAGATCGATAAATACATTGTTTCTCTCTTATTTTTGCCTCTGTGATTTCAAGATTTTTTTAAAAAAATTTCTTTATATGGGGAATTAATGTTTTATATTCAGCAGTAAATACAATAGTTTGTACATGCAGAACATTCCTCAGTTTTCCATAAGATGCCCCACTGATTTGACAGCACACAAATATTTGAGAGCCCTGGCTCAGTTAGCGTTTCCTCTGGGCTATTTCTAACTCAGTACTATTTTCCTTTGGAGAAGCAAGATTCAAATCAGCATCTATGGCCCAGACTGATCTTGAAGTCTGGACAATCTCTTAGAGATGGGGAGACAGCACTGTGGTTATGAAAGACTTTTGTGTCTGAGCCCTCAGAGGTATCCTTAATACCACCATAAGCCAAAATTGGGAAGTGCTCTGCTTATAACCAAACAAATGCTCCATTGAGGGAGTCTGGTGGTAGCGCAGTGGGTTAAGCACACGTGGCTCAAAGTGCAAGGACCAGCATAAGGATCCTGGTTGCAGCCTCTGACTCTCCACCTGTGGGGGAGTCGCTTCACAGGCAGTGAAGCAGGTCTGCAGGTGTCTATCTTTCTCTCCCTATGCCTAACGTGTTTTTTTTTTAATTTTTTTAATCAGAGCACTGCTCAGTTCTGACTTATGATGGTGCAGAGGATTGAACTTGGGACTTTGGAGCCTCGGGTATGAAAGTCTCTTTGCACTCTTTGCATAACAATTATGCTATTTACCTCTGAATGACTTCTCTCTACAGAAATAGATTTTAAATTGTGGCACGTGATTTGTGGCTAAATAAATATCTGATCATATATATATATAAACTTTATTCTATAAGACAGAAGGATATTGAGTGGAGGAGGGAATAGAATAGGAGGAACAGGGAGAGACAGAGAGACACCTGCAGGGCTGTTTCCCTACTTGTGAGGCCTTCCTCTTGCAGGTGGGAACCAGGGACTTAAACCCAGGTCCTTGTGCATGATAACATACGCACTTAACGGGTACACTGCTTCCCATCCCCTGAATATTTGATTTTCTAGTTCTAGACTTGGCAGTTGTTAGAGTTTATGACACCATCATAGTCACACAGAAACTCATTTGAATGGGAGACAGATAATATAGCATTATATATACTTACCTGGCAGGGGAGATACCATGAGCATGAAGGTGGTTTTCCCAGGTTTTCCCAGAGCGCGGCTTATCCATTGCACTCCGGATGTGCTGACCCCTGCAATTTCCCCAAATGTGGGAAGTTCAACTGCGTTAATTTGTGGTAGTGGAGGACTGATTTCACACTCTCCCCTGTTTACAAAATGAAAGATTATATATAGCATTATATACATAAATAATATGTCTCTGGAATTTTCACTAACTCGACTGTATCAAGTCTTTTTCTTAATGATAAATGTTGATTTATTGTGCTAATAGCATGCATAATGATGTTGGGTGAATGAGACTAAATATACCATTTCATTTCAATCTCCAGAACAGATAAATAGAAAAAGGAAAAAAAAAAACGTGTATGGAAAGTATAATATCACTAGCTCTGTGGGTATAAGATGCTTATATTCAGAGTGACTAAGCAATTTAACCAGGCTCAAAATTACTTAATGTAAAGGGAAAATGTCAGCAAGAGACAAATGATGATGGTCTGGCCACAGTACATTTTACAGTGTGTCAATCCCTCTTTGAGTCTGTATGACACTTTTCAGGCTTTCCTGCTTCTTATAGAAGAGGTCAGAGAGAGAGTAGATCGTAAAGCAACACGAGATTTTTAAATTCAGTTGGATCGCTATTGATTGCGTTCTTGGATCGTATGATAAGCTACTAGTGTACTTAACTTCTTAGGTGCCCTGACACATCTTCCTCCTCAAATCTTTCTCCATTTTTCTGTGACCTTATTTCATTTCTTTCAGACTAGATTCTCTGCGTTCATGACCTGTACTCGTAGCACTGACTTCTGATTTGTCTCCACAGTATTGACTTGTTTGTCTTCCTTTTTTTATATAATTCTTTTATTTATTTATTTATTTATTTATTTCCTTTTGTTGCCCTTGTTGTAGTTATTATTATTGTTGTTCTTGTTGGATAGGACAGAGAGAAATGGAGAGAGGAGGGGAACACAGAGAGGGGGAGAGAAAGACAGACACCTGCAGACCTGCTTCACTGCCTGTGAAGCGACTCCCCTGCAGGTGGGGAGTCAGGGCTCGAACCGGGATCCTTCCGCAGGTCCTTGCTCTTTGTGCCACCTGCACGTAACCCGTTGAGCTATACCACCTGACTCCCCTTGCTTGTCTTCTTAACATTAATCAATAAATCAACTACAATGGAGTTAGTCATGGCAACTAGACAGAAAGTTTATCTCTAACAACAAAACAGCACGCACCGAGACAGACTAAATTTTGATTCCAATAACCAGGGACTTCTATACTTTTCTTGATTTCGTGCACACTCTGAGCACAGTCATACTTCACTCTTAGATTTCTGATCTCCTCAGCAATTTACATTGTACTCATTGCACTTTCTCACATCTTTATTTCTTTTTTAGATGATTATTTCTTCCTCTCTTCCTTCTCCTCCTCCTTCTCCTCCTCTTCCCCCTTCTCCTCCTCCTTCTTCTCCTTCTCCTCCCACTCCTCCTCCTCACCCCCCTTCTCCTCTTACTCCTATACTTTTACTCTTATTTTTGCCACTGGGGTATCGCTGAGGCTCAGTGCCTACACCAGGAATCCATGATCTCCCCCATTATTTTATATTAGATGGGACAATAAGAAATTGAGAAGGAGGGGGAGGGAGAGAGAGAAAGAGAGACACCTGCAGACCTGCTTCACCACATGTGAAATTTGTTGACCCTTTGCAGGTGGGGAGTGAAAGCCCAAGCCTGAGTCCTTCTGCATGATGACAACACGTGCACTCAGTCAGGTGTGCCACTGCCCAGCCCCCGCTAATGTAATTTCTAGTTCCTCTTTCTGACTGCGTATTACCAGTATTCTAAGCTACCTAAGATAATTTTATCCCTGGAATACAGCTTGCTGAACAAAATTGGCAAATTAGAAGAACTACAATAGGGAGATGGTGGTAATGTTAACAGATCTAATTTATTTTGTCATTTACTACATGTTTGACAAGTTACTAAGTATTTTACATCTAATGTCACTTACAAGCATAATAGGCACTTCCAAACAGATAACATCCCTGTTTTGGAAGTGTTGCAATTGCAGTAGAAAAAAAATGTTCATTTTTTCCAAGACTACACAAAAGAATCAGGATTCCAGTTGATAAGTATGTAAGTCTAAACAGAAAACTATTCACTAATAAAGTGATCTCTCTCCCTTCAGTATCTATCTATACACTGCTACTTTTCCTGATTTTTCTGGAGAGAAGTCAGACTTTTATTTCTAAACAGCTAGTAAGGCATAAGACTAAGATGTCCTCTTATTTGTTTCAATCTTTTCATGACAGTTGCTGAAAATATTCCTGAGGGGATAATAACCTAAAAGGAAAGATAGCTTTATAAATTTGGCTTACGCCGCAATACAAAAAATGTGAGCTCTCAACAAATATCTAGCCTTGTTCAAGAGAAACAACTTTGATCACTTTACACCCCAGGTGACTCCTACCAAACAGGTGTAACCAACCATTCTGACCCCCATCACTTTGTGAGTGTCTTTTCCAGGTTAGCTGAGAGCTTATGTCAGATCCCTGCCAGACATGTTAATAGGCAGAGCTTCTTGAGGGAAGACAGGAGGGGAAGTGTGAAAGACAGCAGGGCCTCCAATGGCACTGAAGTGTCTGCCTGTCAGTGTGAGTCAGCATTGAGTCTCAGGAAGAACACAAGATACAAATCCCAAGGAAGACAGCCTTAGTCTCACCAAACAAATGTGATATTTCAGGCATATTACTTAAAGGTATACAGTGCGCCTTATATAGATAGTTTTTCTTATGACTTCTTGTCTCTAGAATCAAGAGAAAACATTTCGCCCAGGTTGGGAGATAACTTACAGGCAGAGTTTGTGTTTGATCTTGTCTGAGGCTCTAGTTTTGATCCCTAGTCCTACATGAGAGAGGCAGGGTGAAGTGGTACTGTGTTATCTAAGATAAATACTCTTTCTATGAATTGACTGACTCAGGAATGGCGGATCCCACACACATGAAGTCTGGCAAGTAATAATAATAATAAAGGAAGACGTTTTGCCTTATAATATACCCTTTCTCAGGGGTGGGGGAATGATACTTGCTTGTTGAGAGTTGTCTCAAGAGGATTCCCTGAGTTAGAGTTTGAAGAGTTAGTAGTAGGAGACTGACTACCTTTTAGGGGAAAAAAGGGAGTTTGAAAAAGATTCCAAATTGTGACTGAGAAACCATTCTACCGCTGTGTGTGTTTTTTTAAAACAAAAGATGATAACATTTCACTCACTTCCATACCAAAACCCTTTATTTCACCCTGGTGATTAGTAGGGCATATAACATTTAACAAAATAACAGACAGCCTTACGTGGAATTTTGCACATGTGCAATTCCACTGGTCCTTGACTGACTTTTTCTTACATTGTTTTAATTTCAGATAGAGAGATAGAGAGAGATAAAGAGCGATTGCTCTACTCTGCCACTCATGAAGCATTCCCCTGGTTCCCCCCAGGTCCTCATGCATGGTAGGCATGCACTCTACCAGGTGACTTAACTATGTCTCAGTCTTTTAGCCTTTTTTCTTCTAGCATTTGCCCTTCTTCCGTAGCCTTTAAAGAAAATTTACAACATTGGGAAAATACCGATTCATTCTGGATCTCACTTTTTCTATGTGTAGAAAAAATTGAAGTACTATTTTTTGTTTATTATTTATTTATTTATTTTTACTAGAGCCCTGCTCACCTCTAGTTTAAGGTGGTGTGTGGGGGGGGTTGAACCTGGGACTTTGGAGCCTCGGGCATGAGTCTCTTTGCATAACCATTATGCCACCTTCCCCTGAAAAACTGTATTTCTTTATTGAAACTTCTTCATGAGAATCCCCTTTTTGATAGGATGCAATGTGTGTGTGTGTGTGTGTGTGTGTGTGTGTGTGTGTGTGTGTGTGTGTGTTTAAAATGTTCAGCTCAGGTCTGGGAGTGTCCGTATTATCTAGTGACTGTATTTGTTATGGGTGCTAGAGAGATCTCTGTAAATTGTTATTTTAAAAGTGGGCTAAGGAGCTAGGAGAGGTTGCTCTATAAACACAGGAAGCACAAGTTGTGGAGCAAAAAGCAGGAATGTGGTGTCTCTGTCTCTGTCTCTCACATTATACTGACCAAAAATAGGAGGAAGAGCAGGAGGAAGAGAAGAAGAAGAAGGAGGAGGAGGAGGAGGAGGAGAATGAGGAAGAGGAGGAGGAGGAGGAGGATGAGGAAGAGGAGGAGGAGGAAGAGGAGGAGGAGGAGGAAGAGGAGGAGGAGGAAGAGGAGGAAGAGGAGGAGGAGGAGGAAGAGGAGGAGGAGGAAGAGGAGGAAGAGGAGGATGAGGAGGAAGAGGAGGAGGAGGAAGAGGAGGAGGAGAAGAAAAAGAAGAAGAGGAAGAAGAAGAAGAAGAAGAAGAGGAAGAGGAGGAGGAGGAGGAGGAGGAGGAGGAGGAGGAGGAAGGAGATGGAGGAGGAACAGGAGAAGGAGAAGGCAATAGACGAGAAGAAGGAAAAAAGAGCAGGAGAAGAAAGAAAGAAAGAAAGAAAGAAAGAAAGAAAGAAAGAAAGAGAAAAAGCCCACCAAAAGTGGTATAACCATGGAGATTGAAAGCACTCAGTGAAAACCCTAACCATAAAAATAAAAAGGTAATTACTTCTTTGGAAATATACCTTGTATTAAATACTTAACTTCTCTAGGCCTATAGTCTCTCATCTGTTAGGCAGGGGTAGTAGTGCTAATTATCACAAAGGGGGGTCATGCATATTATGCAAGTTAAGAGATATATGTTGCTCAAGTTAGTTAATGAAAAATATCTGAACAGGGGTTAAAACAAATAATAAAGTCTCTGATATTTTTGTGCTGGGATAATAGTAATTGCCTGAATTAAACATGACAAATGCCATGTAAATAATGTGTCGGGAAACTTTCTACTTTTATCTAGCTAGTAATAATATACCTTCCTTTCATTCCCTTTCCAAAATGATATATCTGCATGACAGAAGTATTTCTAGCCTGCATTGCAGAATAACCTGAGGAAAACAGACTAAGACTGGAACACAAGCTAGGATCACTTCTCTGGAGAGAACTTTCCCCACACTGCTGGGTATGGAGAAAACAGCTAGTTATTCATATTTAATGGCTGCAAGCAAATCTTTCAGGATGGTGCAATACTGTCGTCAATACCTCTAGCCTCTCAAACTGTTTAGTTCTGTTCAGTTCAAGCCTTTGCTTTCAGGGTTGAGCAAACCTAAAAAGATTTTACAGGGTTTAGCATGGCAAGGTTGAATACAAAAACCAAGCCCAGGTAACTCTCAGACCATGAGGTGAGGCTCCCAGATGCAATTAGCAGCAGAGCTGTGCTTCTCTGGTCTCCTGGAATTCATGGAAAGACAATTTCCTTAGAGTCTTAAGTCTGTTAGGAAATGACCTTCACTGACTAAATGTGTTTTTAGTTTTCATTTTCCCAGCCCTATTTTGGTGGTTGCCACAATGCCTTCACCAAACGCAGTGACAGTAAATTGTATTCATATTCATCCTGATGAGAAGAGTCAAATATTCTATTTTCTGATACAGAGAGAAGTCATGTAATCAGAACTTAACTCTGCAAGCTTCAAATATATTTCAATCAGCTTTCTAACAGCAAGGAGTGTTTTGAAATTAGAGTCTGTTTCTCTGATTAGTACCTCACAACACTGAAGTAAATGTTGGCCAAGCAGCTTCTCTTCAGTTGCCTGAGTTTGTCTTCTAATTGCACAAGGATTTACCCACATCCTTTTCCGGTATCTGTACAACTGAGGTTCCTTTCTTTCTTTCTTTCTTTCTTTCTTTCTTTCTTTCTTTCTTTCTTTCTTTCTTTCTTTCTTTCTTACCAGAGCACTGCTCAGCTCTGGCTTATGGTGTTGTGGGTGATTGAACCTGGGACTTTGGAGCATCAGGCATGAGAGTCTCTTTGCATAACCATTATGCTATCTACCCCCACCCGCCCTGCCTTTTCATTCTTAGTTCCTAGAGACTTTTCTCTTTTTTTAAAAAAAACAGAGATCTTTATTTATTTATTGGATAGAGATAGTCAGAAATTGAGAGGCAAGGGGGTGATACAAAGGAAAAGAGACAGAGAGACACCTGCAGCACTGCTTCACCACTTGCAAAGCTTTCCCCTTGCAGATGGGGACCGGGGGCTTGAACTCAGTTCCCTGTGCACTGTAGCATGTGCATTCAACCAGGTGGGCCACTACCCGGCGGCCCCCCTAAAGACTTTTCAAAACTGTGCACATATATTTAGCATATTATATTCCCAGCACTCCCACCGCATTGCACCTCACTTCTTTATGGTTGTTAAGAGAACCATTACTTTTTTATTTGTAATCTCTCTTCAGTGAAGGTCTTTATTCTCTTTTAAGGATTCATTTGGTTAGGGTAAATTAATTGGGGAAAATTTGTATTTTATGAACTAAAAGCCTACATATTGGAAAACCTGACTATACATAAACCCACCTTTACCAAGTAACAAAACCATAGGAATGGTATTGCAATGTCAACAGAAGTTCTGTGCATACTGTTATGGAGTGAATTATATAGGCTTTGTCCACTTGGGTACACATGGGCTCTTTGTGATCATTCTCAACTTCAACCAGTCATAGATACCTTGAAGAAATTTAAAAATATTTAAATCATCTGGTAATTATTACTTAAGAATCCTTTATCCCCAGCAGAGGGTATGACACACTGTCATCTATCATAGGATGATATGAAATTGCACACCTTTCAACACTTGTCTTGTAAATCAAGTCTTGCCCTTCGATCCCCTTAGTGAAATGAATCTCTCTATGGTGCAACTGAATAAAAGCCCTCAATCATGGATTATGGAATGCCACAATGCTCTAAAGACCAAGAAAATAAGATGTAAGAATGACTTTATCCTGGGGCCAAGGTTAAGCACACACATCACAGTACACAGGGACCTGGGTTCAAGTCCCTGGTCTCCATCAGCAGGAGGAAAGCTTCCTGAGTAGTGCCGCAGGGCTGCAGTTCTGTCTCTCTTTTTCAGCCACCAGGTTCCAGATGCTACCTTGATGCCAACCAGATTTCCTTCGCAGACGACCCCACCATATGTCCTAGAGTCCCACTCCCCAGATCTCTGCCCCATTAGGGGAAGAGAGAGACAGGCTGGGAGTGTAGATAGACCTGCCAATGCCCATGTTGCAGTGGAGTAGCAGTTACAGAAGCCAGACCTCCCACCTTCTGCACCTTCCCATGATCCTGGGTCCATACTCCCAGAGTGATAAAGAATAGGGAAACTATAAGAGGAAGGGATGGAATATGGATATCTGGGAGTGGGCAATGTGTGGAAATGTACCCACTTTTATCCTATGGTCAATGTTTCCATTTTATAAAGAAAAAAAAAGTAGAGAGTCGGGTGGTGGCACAGCGGGTTAAGAGCAAGTAGCACAAAGCAAGGTTGATTTTCCTTAAGTCTTGTTTTGTACTTAAAGTTAGAAATGCATAAGCTTAGGGAGTTGGGTGGTAGTGCATCGGGTTAAGCGCATGTGGCGCTAAGCTCAAGGATCAGCATAAGGATCCCGATTCGAGCTCCCGGCTCCCCACCTGCAAGGGAGTTGCTTCACAGGCGGTGAAGCAGGTCTGCAGGTGTCTATCTTTCTCTCCCCCTCTCTGTGTTCCCCTCCTCTCTCCATTTCTCTCTGTCCTATCCAACAACAATAATAACTACAATAATAAGAGCAACAAGGGCAACAAAAGGGGATAAATAAATATTAAAAAAAGAAATGCATAACCTTTCATCTATCATGTATATCAAAAAATGACTGATAAGGAGCATAACCTTCATTTTTCTTAACAAAACTCAACTCTAATCTCCCACTTAGGAAATAGATTTTGACAAAAAGTTATGTAACCATTGTTAGAATATTGTCACAATACTTTATCTGTCCCTATGGAGATGGAGTCTTTCTCTTTCCTTTCTATTTCAATCACATTTTATTTATGCCCTTCAATTCTGTGCTCTGACACAATACCCATTATAGGCTACTTAAATCCCTGTGGGCTGCCTGCCTATTCCGTTCTGTAAAATTTCTCTCCCTGGCTCCCCTAGGACACTGTAAAGAATCTGTTTCTTTTTGGCAGTCAGCACTAGATGCATATATGGATTGTGAATGTGACAAAATCTGCTGTATTTCAACATTTTAAAATCTAAATCTATGAACAGGCATAGCTTTTTTTTTTAAACAAAAATGTGTATGTATCTATGTCTGGCTTATCCCATTTAATGACAGTGTAAATCTAATAACATCCAAAGCTGCTATCCTTCATCTCCAACCCCCAGAACTGAATCGCAGTATGGATTATTTAGCAATTTTCTTTCTTATAGTGAGTGATTGGATGGCCAAATCCTTCTTCATAAATTCAATCAACTAAAGTGTCTTGGGCATCTACCATGTTCTGTTTTTCAATTGCAAGGTATGGATCACAAAGGAGAATGAATTTTTTTTTTTAAAAATTCTCTTCCCATAATGATGCTCAAATCCTTGTCCAGCATAAAATGAATGGGTCATGATTCAATAGTAATACTCATAATAATTCAATAGCTCAATTATTGTCTCATAGGAAATCATCTGCATAGATTAATGGTTAAAAATATGTATAGGGAAGTTTCTGCTTTCAGAAGCAATATAACTTTAAAAAGTTTTTAACTTATTTGATAGAGATAGCCAGAAATCAAGAAGAAAAGGGATACAGAAAGGGAGAGAGACAGAGGGACACCTGCAACACTGATATACCACTCATGGGGCTTTCCTCCTGCTGTTGGGTTGGAGGGCTTGAACCAAGGTCCTGTGCACTGTAACATGTGCATTCAACCAAATGCAACACCTCCCTTCCCTCCAGTAATATAATTTTCACTGAAATAAATTTCCATCTTAGGAATTTAATGTGCTGGCGTAATACAAAAGTTCTGAGAAATTTAAAAAAAAAAAAAGGACACAAAATTAACAATGGCTTTTGGTAATTATTGTCTTCAGATTTATTATCTGTGAAAAGGCATCACGATAATTTTATTGTTCAGGCAACTAATGCTCAAGTTACCTAGTAGAAACTTTCATAATTCGAACACTTTCCTTACCTAATGAAATAAAAGGTCAGGGAAATCGTTTTCTTCATTGTTGTTGGGGCTCAGTTTGAATCTGGGTTTTGAACTTCACAAAGCAGTAAGCTACTCAAGTGAGATATTTTGTTGGTTCCACGTGTGTGTTTTTTTGAAAAGCGGTCTTCAACAAGGGATTCTAACTATGAGGTTACAAAGAAATACACATGAGCACTTTTTTTTAACCTCTTAATAATACCACAGATTTTTTTTCAAATAAGGCAAAATTTTTTCCAAATATAGGAAAAAAAAATTGTGATGTCAATTTTCTCTCATTTTCCAACATTTGAAATATTTGAAATATTATCTTTGTGGATCTTTCATTGTTAGTGAGAAATACTAGTGCTGTCCATAACAAAAAAAAAAAAAAGAAATCTTTACATTAGAAAATATTTTAGTGGGGGTAGATAGCTTAATGGTTATGTAAACAGACTATCATGCCTGAAGCTCTGAAGTCCCAGGTTCAATCTCCCACACCACCATAAGCCAGAGCTGAGCAGTGCTCTGGTAAAAAGAAAACAAAAACTTTTATATATTGTTGATAAGGTAGCACATCTGGGAAAGCATCTGGTTATCATAAGACTGGTCTTCTTGGAGGCCCTGGTAATCACATGGGAAAACTGTTCCACTGGGGCAAACTTTGGTTCTCTGGTATTTACCCCCTCACTTTCTATGTATATCTTTCTATCTGAGAAACATGATCCCAGAGCAATCTTCTCACATTATACCATAGGGAAAGAATGGGTTCACAGTAGAATGAAATATGTTTATTTTGATCTTGTGATGTGAGAAAGGACCCGGATGGACACCAAGTCCTACTCATCATGTATTTACAATGAAAGCATTCATCAAGATCACTTTGTGTCTTGTGCTGTGAAAGCTGTGGTTCAGGAAACATACGGAATCTATTCAGAGGATACACACATTCTTGAGGTCTTCTACATTCAAAATCTTAACACCCTCTGTCTGATGCACCTCCTATATTTGCAACCCAACATATCCATTTGCAACCCAACAATTCCCTCTGTCCAACGCACCTAATTATTATTACTTATTATTATTATTATTTATTATTATTAGCAACCTAACATCTCCATCTTCCCAGAACTGCAGTTAAGATGAAATATGGGTTCATGTTTGGTGACCATTTTGAGTGAGCCCATGAAATGCCCTGACAGTCAAGGACTTTCTCAGTGGTGTGAGGAATCATAACATCTGCCCCGTGGAGGACAAGTCAGCCCAAGACATAGCAGAATACTTGGTGCTTTTGGAAACCAAAAAAAAAAAAAAAAAGGAGCTGTAGGGCAGGTGGTGGTTACATGTTACAGTGCACAAGGACCAGGTTCAAGCCCCGGATCCCCACCTGCAGGGGGAAGGCTTCACCAGTGGTGAAGCAGGTGTCTCTCTGTCTCTCTCCTCTATCTCCCTCTTCCTTATCAATTTCTGGCTCCCTCTATGCAATAAATAAAGATAATAATTCTTTTTTAAAAAAAGTAAATAATACTCTCACATATTTACTCATTTCTAGTTGAGATATTTGCAAGGGTGGCCAGAGAACAAGAAAAGGACAAAAAAGGGGCCAGGCTGTGGCACACCAGGCTAAGTGCACACATGACAATATGCAAGGACCCAGGTTCAAGCCCCTGGTTCCTTCCTGCAAGGGGGAAGCTTCACAGGACAGTGCTGCAGGTGTCTCTCATTCTTGTTTTCCCTTTACCTTCTCCCCTACCCTCTCCATTTCTTTCTGTTTCTATTCTGTAGTAAATAAAGAAAAACATAATTTAAAAAAATTATTAGAAAGGACACAAGGTCCTTGCACTTTGCTCCACGTACGCTTAAGTTGCTGAGCTACTGCCCAACTCCCTTGTCTTAACTTCTTTGTTCCATTTGTTTATTCCATTATATTCTTTTTTCTTTCTTTCCTTTTCTTCCTTTCTTTTCTTTTCTTTTTTTTTTCCATTCCCAGGCATTCAATCCTCTGGGATGACTTTTTCAAAAACAGAGAGACAGAGAAGACAGTAAAAGAGACCCAGCCAAGCACCGACAATTTCTCCAATGTAGTGGGGACTGGATTTGAACCCAAGTCTGACCCATCATGAGGCAACACACTATTCGAGTGAGATATTTTGACAGATACCACTTGTTGTATTCTTAAGTATTGCCTCTTTAGCCTTTCTGCTTCATGTTCATATTGAACAAACTGAGGCAAAGATCAAATCGTCTGTCAACGTCCCATCTGAACTCATATTTTCCCCAGTTCCACCTATGCCTGAGCTGCTGGATATTACAAAACATTGAACAAGAATTTTTGGATGAAAAATACTAGGCCTCTTACATCTTTTTTGCATTTTCTAGCATGTTTTGTATAACATATTTTGACTACCTCTCAATTCAGACCATTCTGGCTCCAGGGAAGGTAATTAAGAGTTATGACTTCAAAGGACTTCCTGCTAAGTCACCAGCTGGATTTCCAAGTGTTAACAAAGATAGTGTGAATTGTAAATACAGAACATAATTAGACAAAAACGGGTGTTTAAATTTGTAGCGAAGGGCTCAATTTGCTGAGACTCATGCATGTGACTCATACACATGTAATGTGCAGACATTATTATTTCCCACCATATCAGACAAATACCATTGCTTATAATTCCTACCCTTTAGTTTTTGCTTTTTTTGAAATCTGCCTTTGCTGTTCCATAAAGGGAAAGTTAACACTGACATAATGTCTACTTCCTTAAAATGATCTCTGCTTGAAAATATATTTTATTCTACTTGTAATCTCCATGGATTCTAGCTTTCCTTTCTTCTTGTCACCAGTCCTTGATCCTACTATAGAAACGCTAAGTGTGGAGCCAATATTTCCTAAAATTCTTTACATAACAACAGTTCCGAGGCCTAATTGGCTTTGTGCAGGAATCATATTTTGCACAGTTTAGAAAGATCAGATATTTCAAAGTGTCTTGGCAAATGTTCTGAGGCTAATAGTAGGCAAATAGAAGTTAAATTTAAGAAATGCAACATTTCCCAAATGTTTAGTCCTGAAATAGTCTTTTTCGGAGGAACGCTCTTCAATGGCGGTCCATTACATGCAGATGTAAACAGTAAGTAGAAATATTTCAGTGTGACCTCTCTGCCTGCTTCTGTGTCTTACTCTGTCCTCACTTCTCAACTCTGCCAACATTTTTATCTGTCTGTAATACATACACGTCAATGTATGTACAAGTATGCATTACACAGCTAACTAGCTGATGTTCTCAGAACTAAAAACTTCTACTTAATTTGTCTAGAAACAATCTTTGTAGTGTTATTAAACATGTTTTATAGGTAAGGAAGTTGACAATTTAAGAAAAGTAGCCAAGGTTGCTGCTAGTTATTATTAAAGTTAGGTACTAAGGGTCATATATTCTAAGGTTAGAGTTCAAACTCTTTAGAAACCTATGTTCGAAACATACTTTTATATGGTAAACACAACTTACTCCTCTGCTTTGATATTTTCATTCACATTTCTTATTCCCCAACCCCCCCCCCCCCCACCATCACTTGGCAAGGAAACAATGCACTGGTTGTTTTTAATATCTAACTAACCCTAATGCACATGTGGCTTCTATGTCCTGGCCACTTTTGCTTATTCATATGAGGAAGGGGGCACCAGGAAACTTAAACTGTGAGGTATTTAATTCATTACTAAAATAAGTTTTTAAAAATGAAGACTGCACATTAAAACTGATTTATTTATAATAGGGGAGAAAAGCAGACAATGAGAGAACTAGATCACCATTCTGCCACATGTGCTGATCAGTGATTCACTTCCTGACCTCATCATGCTTGAGTGTCCATGGTTTTATGCACTGTGCCACTTTCTAGACTGTGATTGAAAATTTTCTAGCCATTTATTTCCCATGTTAGCTCCTGTAGATTCTTTACAATTCACATAAAATTATACATCTGAGGGATGCAAGTATTAGATCATATATATGGAGAGACAGAGAGAGAGAGAGAGAGAAAGAAACATTATTTCTAGTATTACTGATTATGTATGAAAAAAAGTCAAATAGCTTGTTGAGTATAATTCAAAAAAAATAATAAGTAAAATTATAATATGTCTAGTATGAAACTATTAAGGACATAAAATACAGTCATTTAGTTTTTAGTCCTGGGAGTCACTTTCTAGCCCCTCCTCCATCCATGGGCCACACTTTCCTGTGTCTTAGAGAGTTTCTGAAGAAATCCTAGTTGTATTTTGTTGAGTTTTCAGGTGATTTTTTTTTTCCATTACTTTTCCCGGTTGACCAGGGAGAGTTAAGTGAGTCTGCTATAGTCACAACTCAAAGTCCTTCAAGGGCATTTAGTTTTCATGCACATTCCAGCTATTAACAACTTCTTCTTCTTCTAGCGTTTGCCCTTCTTCCGTAGCCAGTCAACAGCGTCAGGTTGAGCATCACTGATGTCTGCTTGTTGCTGGCTTTGAAAGTGACTGGGATCCATGTGGATTCAGTCGGCTAGGAAGGATCCTCAGTTTCCCCAATGAATGGGTACTCACGGGATGCACCATGAGAAGGTCGATCCAATGCATCCCTATTAACAACTAATGAGTTGACATGAAGTAAAGTAGATGGAATAAGAATGTCAAAATATAAATAGAGAAAGAAAGAAAGAAAGAAAGAGAGAGAGAAAGAAAGAAGGAAGGAAAGATGGAAGGAGAGAAAGGTCTAGGGAAGCTTTTTTCAAAGTAATCGCAAGATGTGGTTTTAGTATTTCTCATTGTAAAGACTAAATATAAGGTCTATGGGAACAAAATATTTTCTTCCAATGTCATTTGTTAAGTTGTTATCTTTGGCAGTTACAATGATGTTAGAAATTGTGCCCTTCCTGTAAATATTCATTGAACTTGAATTTAAGATCAAATAACAGGTCAAGATGAAACAGAGAAACAGAGAAATCAGTTGTACGGATTTATAATTAGGAGTTCTGATAAAGATGGTTTCTTTTGGTGCTATGATTCTCAAAGTCAGAGCATGTATATCAACCTCACCTGGAAATAGACATCACCACAGACCTGTTGAATGAAAAACCTTAAGTGCCAAACCAAGAAATTCGCATTTAATAAGAAACAGGTGATTCTTTTTTTAAAATTTTTTATTTAAGAAAGGATTAATGAACAAAAACATAAGGTAGGAGGGGTACAACTCCACACAATTCCCACCACCCAATCTCCATAACCACCCCCTCCCCTGATAGCTTTTCCATTCTCTATCCCTCTGGGAGCATGGACCCAGGGTCGTTGAGGGTTGCAGAAGGTGGAAGGTCTGGCTTCTGTAATTGCTTCCCCGCTGAACATGGGCGTTGACTGGTCGGTCCATACTCCCAGTCTGCCTCTCTCTTTCCCTAGTAGGGTGGGTCTCTGGGGAAGCTGAGCTCCAGGACACATTGGTGGGGTCTTCAATCCAGGGAAGCCTGGCCAGCATCCTGGTGGCATCCGGAACCTGGTGATTGAAAAGAGAGTTAACATACGAGGTCAAACAATTTGTTGAGCAATCATGGATCCCAAGCTTGGAATAGTGGAGAGGAAGTGTTAGGGAGGTACTCACTGCAAACTCTAGTGTACTTCTGCTTTGTGGAATGACAACCCTTCGGCTTCATTACTTGGGTGAGACCTTTCCTTTAATTTCATCTCAGGAAACAGGTGATTCTTATGTAGAAGCATTTGGAAAGAACAATCCGGTAGACCAGAAGCATCTTGAGTCTCAGGCAGCTACTACTACTGCTATACATGTGAACTGGTCCAAAAGAATGGTTGGGGCAGGTGATGGCACACCTGGTTGAGCACACATGTTGCAGTGCACAAGGACCCAGGTTTGATTCCCCTATCCGCATCTGCAGGGGGAAAGCTTCATGAGTGGTGAAGCAGTGCTGCAGGTGTCTCTCTGTTTGTCTGTCTGTCTCTCTGTCTCTCTCTCTCTCTGTCACCCCCTCCCCTCTCAGTTTCTGGCTGTGTCTATCAAATAAGTAAAGATTAAAAATTGTTTTAAAAAAAGGAATGGCACATGTTTTCAATACCAAAACTGGTGGTTGTTCTTCAGGTTCTAGAGTGAAAGCAGTCATATAACATATTTGACCTAGAACTCTACTTTATGAATCGGAGTATGTCTTGGTTAAGGATCCAAAGTCACTGAATACTGATTCATCTATTTGTAAGAAGAATTTAATAGGAAGTCGGGCACATGGCGAACATGGCACAAAGTGCAAGGACCGACCTAAGGATCCCAGTTCGAGCCCCTGGCTCCCCACTTGCAGGAGAGTCGCTTCACAAGCAGTGAAGCAGGTCTGCAGGTGTCTTTCTCTCCACCTCTCTGTCTTCCCTTCCTCTCTCCATTTCTCTCTGTCCTGTCCAATGACAACAACATCAATAACAACTACAATAATAACTACAACAATAGAACACAACAAGGGCAACAAAAGGGAAAATAAATAAATAAATAAATTTTTGAAGGAGAATTTAATAAAAAGAAATACATACATATATTCTTTTTCTTTAGAGGAAGGTTTTCAAAATGATACTTAATACTACGGGCTGTAATAAGATCTTGAACATAAATATATGCCTATTTCTGGGCATTTATAGGAGACATACTCAAAACTCCCCTGTGAACCAGTAAGTAGTGAGTCTGGGGGGAATTATCCACAATTCTTCTATTAATTTTCTTCCTACTTTGAATTTCCTGTTTGTACTTTCCATCAGTCTTTTTCCTTCTAGCTTTCTTGGTTTCTTTATTGAATAGAAACAGAGAGAAATTGAGAGGGAAGAGGGAGATAGAGTGAGAGGAAGAAGAGGGATATGTACAGCACTGCTTATGAAGTTTTCCCCTTGCAGACTTGAACCTAGATGTTTACGCATTATAACATGTGCTTAGCTGGGTGTGCACATCAGTCTTTTTCATCATGTGCGCGCTTAACCCCACTGGTGCCCCTCATCAGCCTTTTTCACCTTCCAATGTGAAGCCAATGGATTCTACTTAACAATGGCCATGAATGTCAGTTTCCAGGAACACAGTTCAGGCTAGGAAGGCTGGAGAATAAGCCATAACCTATAGACACATATTAGATAAAAGCTTAAAATTGTTGAGTGACGGGCCTGTGAAATGGACAGCTTTTAACTCTAATGTGAGATCATTTCACTGCACTGAAACAAAACAAAAAAAAAGCTTTAAAGTCTAAGTTGATGACATTATGAGATTTCAAAGTCCAGAAATTACTACTTTTTTTCTTTTTCTTTTTCAAAATACATATATCCTCTCAGTTCCTATGTTCTAGATCTTTAATCTGAGCTAATGATGGAACATTTGTCTTTTAGAAAAATAAACTCGGATTATTACTATTAATTTCCAACAACATAGGAAAATAGCAAAAAAAAAAAAAAAAAAGCAGACTTAATATCACAACCATCTAACACAGAGTAAAGCAGTGTTTCTGTGATATTTAAATCCATCAGGCTTCCCATAATAGTTGAGTACTGAAAATATGACCTATAATATTGCAATAACCTTTTGCAGAAAAGAAAATTTTGTTTCTATTAGGTGGAACATAGGAACACAGAAAGAAACAGAATCTTTACAACAACCCAACCAATAAATTAAGACTTGGAAAAGGTGAAAAATGTTTTTTTTTTAATCAAGTTTTCAGAGCACTTTCTTCCACAGCAGATATTTAATTTAAATTTTCTAATATTTTATTTATTACAGTTCAAGTCACTGATGTCTAACATAAAAATGGTGTTCCTAATTCAATTTTGATTTCCACTCAACACTGAAATTTAATGTCTACTGAGTTTTCTTTATATAAAGACGGTGTGAAAAGTACTATGAGAATCAGGAGTATCATATAACAGTGGAAGTTTTTGGAAGCTTTTTCCCCTGGGATAGTATATTTCTTTTTTTATTTATAAAAAAGGAAACATTGGCAAAACCACAGGGTAAGAGGGGTATAACTCCACACAATTCCCACCACCAGAACTCTGTATCCCCTCCCCTCCCCTGATAGCTTTCCTATTCTTTAACCATCTGGGAGTATGGAGCCAAGGTCATGTTAGAGAGAACATCTTATCCACCAAGCCACCTCTTGGGTCACGATTTTTTTAAAACTATTTAACTTAAAATCAGTACATTGCTAACATGAATCTTTATTCCATATTCAAAATATGATTTCCAGATTTAAAAAAAAACCTGAAGGTTAATTCAATTTACTATAATCTAACTATGTTAAATACTGATATGTCAGGCGGTAGCGCAGCGGGTTAAGCTCCCATGGAGGGAAGCCCAAGGACCTGTATAAGGATTACAGTTTGAGCCCCGGACTCCCCACCTACAGAGGGGCTGCTTCACAGGCGGTGAAGCAGGTCTGCGGGTGTCTGTCTTTCTCTCCCCCTCTCTGTCTTCTCCTCCACTCTCCCTCCATTTCTCTCTGCCCTATCTAACAATGATGACATCAATAACAACAATAAAAACTGCAAGAACAATAAAAAAACAAGGGCAACAAAAGGGAAAATAAATTAATAAATATTAAAAAATGAAATATATATATTGATATGTGATTACTTTTAATTTTGAGGGGAGCAAAATAATGATGTTTCATCATGTTAGTCTATAAGGAAATGTTTGAAGATATTTTGCTGTTACTTCAAAAATGAATTCATGATACTTAGCGGTAGATGACATTTCTGATTCAATGACTTAAACTGTTGAAGGTGTGACAATAAAAGGCTGTATAAAAAATGTATCAATTTCCATACCTTTGGGCTAGGAAAATTCCCTTTTCTAACTTTGCATAGGAGTCAATGTTTTAACCATGTGTTAAGATAAGTTTCAAAATGTTAATTGCCTTTTGTTTTTGTACATCCCTCAAGCATCTGTGTTGTACCCAGCTAAGACAGTAAGAAGAATGGTGAAAGGAGTGACCCCAGCTTTGTATCTCTCTAACTGAGGTTGATAGTCGAAGAAGTGCTAAGGGAGGACTTTCAGGTGGCAAAACTT